>NC_056751.1:522762955-522840455 GCF_019279795.1 Protopterus annectens | reverse complement strand
AAATGCACAAGTTTGTGTGTATTTATAAAATAGTGACAATACCATGCTAAGAGAAACTTTTAATTGCATTAAAAATGTTTTATTTTTACCACTTTTATTGCTGCCCACTGACCATCAGGTTTCCTGCCATCAAGTCTCTTATATGTCTTGTGAATGGGAGCCAATACCATGCCCTGTCACCAAGGCAGTCACCATTTCTCTGTGCATTTTTTCTCACTCCAGCACTTTGTAAGTGGGAAGTGTAATCATCATATGCACTCAGCTTTCTCTCACTTCTTCCAAAAAGACAAACTAGCATTACAGTTCCATATACACTTACTATGAAGCAAAACAAGCAGGTGTTTCTGATGTAACTTCTGAAATCATGCCTTTTGTATGTGCCCTTGAATATGTGGAACTACACTCTCACTATTCAGAAAACGGCAAGTCATCTCCACCCCTTTCATTCCACTCTGACCCTAGCAGATGTATCAGGTGCCTGTGATGTTAAATGAACTCAGATCTCATTGGTTCTTGTCAAAGCTGTATCCCACAATATCACCAGATGTAGCCTTAGTTCTGGTAAAAAGTAAAGCTTTATATGTAAGAAATGGCTGCAAACCTTAGTGATAAAATCAAAAGCAAATGATCCTTGTGATATGCGGTGTATTGCATGAATTTACATCAGCACAGGAAAGTCTGATCTGCATGGTAAAATGCTTTATGAAGAACTTGAACAATGTGATGTACAACAGCTACTTACTAGAAAAACAAAAACTGTGTGACGGATAAGGCAAAGATGTGAGGCAGATCAGAAACAGTCTACATACATGCATATAGATTTAGGAATCTAAAACAGTATAAAGCAAACTTGTGTGTGCTACTATCTGTCCTGGTTTACCAATGTTGTTTAAAATACCATCAATATTGCTCTGATTTTTTTTCGTATGCTACGTGGAAATTTCTGAGTCTTAAGAAAGACTTTTTCTTGCTCAACAACCTCTCTAGTATAGATACCCAATAAGAAAAGTAATCTTTGGTGCGGGATAGTTTATCCACAATATTTTATAGGCAACTTGTCAGACAATGTGGGTATTTGTAGGAAGTCTTTGTCCTACTACCTCATGCAGAATACTTCTTTCCCTACTGAGATAAAATGCATTGTTTTATAATCTGCCCCAGAAGTTTACAACATAGTCAGGAACATTTACCCCATCTGCACACTTGCTATAAAACAGCATACTACCATCATGAAGGCAGGCACCATGAAATGTTAAATTCTACCAACACGCTACCTCTAGCTTGACAGCCTCATTGCTTGTTATCCTAAAGGCTGCCATGCTTGTTTCCTGAAATGTTAACATTTCAAATGGACTTATGTATATAGTGCAAATATTGCAAATAAATTTGGTTTTACTGTTGACTGTGTCTCTGCAATGTTCCTCTCTACATAAGACTCTTTTAAAAGCATGAGGATCTGCAACACGTATATGCCTCTTGCCAGGTCCTTTAATAACATTTGATTTTGCATTTGTTCTTATGCATTTCATGTTTCATTACTCATTTTGTTTGCTTTTGGATCTGTACTTATGGGTCATAGAGGAAAAGGGTCTTTTGGACTAGCTCACCTACCCAGTTACAAAATAGTAAAGTAAATATAGAAATAACTACACCAAATATTAACACTTCCCTTCTGGAAACAGCATTTGGCGTGCTATTATTTGCCCTAGTATCTTAGAAGCTAACCAATGATACCAAAGAAAATAGATCAACAGGCTTATCAAAATATCCTCCAGGTCTGATCCTGCTTCGTGGAAAGAAAATAGAAACTTTTTAATTTGTCCAAATATATGCTTATTTATGGTACACAATGAAACATGTCACTGAACTTTTACCTCCTTATTCTAGTATTCTGCCAGAGACCTCTAAAATCTGAGCACTGACCTCATATGTCATCTGGCAGTTGGCGCAGATGGTTAAAGCTTTGAACTTTGGTACAGAGTTGGATTCTCTCAGTCCTCATCTGCCCACTTCACCAGACATTGCTCGCAGGTCACTCTGAAAAGGTATTGCATGCCCAGTGCATCTAATAGGTTAACAAATGATTAGCTGATGTTGGAAGGTATGTTTAGTTTTAATTTGACAAAATGAGATAGATAACATTGAAAAGAGAAGTTCTTCATGGCCATGCTGCTTCTAGACTGTTCTTTATAGAAGATAGCATTTCCTTTTCTGCAGATAAAAGAAACGTAGATGTCAGAGCTGAAATCCTTCAACATGTTAAAAGGAGTTTTCAGTGGCAAAGTATTTTACTGATAATAGGAGACAGGTGCTTAATTAAGCTAAAAAAAAATCTAAGACTTCTTAGTAAAGTCCTTAACAGCAAGGAAAGGAAACAAACTTTAGTTGAAAAATGCTGACTTCCACCCTATTAAGCAACTCTGAAATTGTGAGATCTTAAAAGCTGCATAATAAATCTGAGCTTTAGTGAAATCGCTTCCTTTCTGAATAAATAATGCAACTATTCACTAGCATATTATGTGAGTTGAAAAGAAGAAATGGTAAAGCAGGACTGAAGAAGTACAAGGCAGAGGATATGAATTATGAATAAATTGTGAATGAAAGAAGCAATTTTCTCATAGTCTTTGGATTTATGTAAATTTAGTATACTGTGATGGCATCTTGTAATTCAGACAACTCATGAAGCTTAACTGGAGACCCTGCAACTGAGTCTCTGACTGGCAAGGGTGTTAGGAATAAAACTGCAATTACTGACACACTGGTAGGGATAGAAAAGGGACAGCAGGAATAAAAGAACAGAAACTGCCACATTGTTAAAAATAGAAATGGGGCTGTCATGAAGTGGACAGAGACCAGGATAACCAAGGTTAAAACATGTAATTGTACATCATTTACCTATATCCAAGAACTGTACTATGAGCAAATTCACCCAGAGGCAAATACATTTTTCACCTGCAAGATCTGTAGTGAATGACTAGTGCTGTTCAGTCAGCCTAGCAATTGGTTTGTACTGACTAAAGAACTTTTGTCACAGAAACACAGAAAAAGTCTTAGAGAGATTAATGCAAAGACACAAATGCATATGGGCGCAGGCACACACACACACACACACACACACACACACACACACACACACACACACACACACACACACACACACACAGATTTTCTACTTTAAGAACAAAGTATGATTTTCAAACTCCCATTGGAGACTGACTATTTCAATTATCTACTTCCCTGTTGGATTTTAGTACTGATGTGGACTGTAGTGAATTTAATGAATGTACTCACTAGATGATAGTGCAGTACAATTCTTGATGGAATTTATAGAGTTTCAGTCTTCATGATGTCCTCCAGTTATTGGGTGAAATGCCTGGGCATGGTTACTTATTTCACAAGTTGCTAAGGAAAACTTGTTGAAGTCAGAAGATGTCAGAGATACATGCATACACAAACACAAACGTGCAACACACACACACACACACACACACACACACACACACGCACACACACACACACACACACACACACACACACACACACACACACACACACACACATATACAGTATATACAAAACGCAGACACACACACACATATATATATATATATATGTGTGTGTGTGTGTGTGTGTGTGTGTGTGTGTGTGTGTGTGTGTGTAATATATATGTGGATCTATTGACATTATGTGTAATATATATATGTGGATCTAGTGACATTGTGTGTAATATATATGTGGATCTAGTGACATTCATTGAATTGACATTAGGTTGATGTGCTTAGCGTGAACCCAGTAATGCTGAAACTTGAATGTGGACACCCATCTGTGTACACCCTGAGGTCACTCTTCATAACAAGCTAATGTAAAAGAAAGTTTATTTATTTATTTATTTTTTTTTTTTACAAATTCCCCTTCTCCACTGGTCATTTATCACACAACTGTTGACCATATGCAGTATCAACTAAAGTGGGTTGACCATGCACCAGTCAGTCCTAGCCATGACTGAAAAAAAAAAAAATTATATATATATATATATATATATATATATATATATATATATATATATATATATATATATATATATATATATATATATATATATATATATATATATATATACACACACACATATACATATATTATACGGTATACATGCATTTGAGTGAATGGCCGATGTCCAAATGCGAACATGTCAAAAGCAAAATCCAAAGATCACAAAATGCTGAGTCTGCAGATGCCGAACCCCCCTCTCGACCCATGGTAGTGCTTGTTGCGGCAGTTGTGCGATTGGGAATTTCAAATTTGAGATTGTGCGTGACATTATGAGTGTTCGCTCCTACGAGTTTCGACATTATGGTTCAGAACTACGACAGATCTACATTTAGTCGCATGACCAAATGCATGTATTCCATATTATATACACAAACAAACACGTACACATACATATTTTCTGTAACCAAGTATACTGATTTAGTCCAGACTTTTCAGTCATGAAACGAGTGGTATTAAAAGCGAACTGTCACAGACGAAAATGCCCTGCTTTTCACTAGATGGGGCTGTGCAATCCAGTTAGCGGAAGCAGGATAGCAAGAGAGGCTGCAAGTTTGACAGATGAAATGAATGCAGCCACATTGTAGTTGGAGTTGAAGAACAAGACTGCAAATTGCTGCACTTAAAATTTTAGTTATGTGAAGAAAAAAATGCTGGACCAGGATTTGTGAATACAGGAGGTGACTCATTTACTACAGGACATGTTTGACTGAGCAACATTCATATCAGGAGTTGGCAATGATGTCAGGATAGTAGTAGATGGTGTCCAGAACATCACCTTATAACAACACTCATTGATTGCACACTTATTTACCTTTATTAACCAGTTAACTCCACTGGAAACAAGTATCCCTTTCCAACTTTCCAAGGACAACCCGGGAGCACTGTCTGGTTAAGTTATTTGCTCAGTCATTCATTCAGCAGATGAAGGTGGGAGGAATCAAACCCTGTAGCCCTGGATACAGATGGCAGCTTGTTAATAGGTAAGAGCATCAATCCTCTAGGTTAACTGCCAGATTGTTAGTATAGAGGATTAAGATTGAGTCCTCTATCATAACTTGCTTATTATGTGTTCAAGACCTGGATGTCAAGAAATTCACCTCAATAGCAAAGCTTGAGAGGTGAATCCTAACATCCATGTTGGGAACACAAAACTAAAGGTTATGACCAGATACCAGATCATAATTCATTGTACTACATGGAGCTTTATCTGCTCCATGTACTACCAGTTATAGGAAAAAAACACGTGTTTTACTAGATTTCAAAGATGTAAGGCACTTTGCAAGTACTGTCTGCCAGACAGTGTAACAGTCTTGTATGTTTACGTTCACCTTCCATGCCTTTGAACTGTCCAGATTTTTGTAGAATGTCCAGATGTTTGCCTCATATGTTTCATTAGTTGCTCATAAATTCTGTGTTTTTTGGAAAAAATTACTGAAGACTGAATTCACAAAATAATGACATACATTTGAGTTTCAGACTTTGGAGTCTTCAGAAATTGCAGGCAAACACGCACCCTGTTATTCTAGCTGCTTTATTAATTTCTAACAGAAAGTTAGGGAAGTTACTGGTACAGACAGCAAGTAGAAACAAAAAAAAATTGCTTAACATTTGTTAATATCGGGTCTCACCTTGTATTAGTGCTTAACTCATTTGGCTTTTTCCAAATTTTGGAACATAATCAACATGCTCCATGCATTACAAATAAATTGCGTATAATCAGGGGCGGCTCATGGCATCGGACTGCCGGACTGCAGCCCCCTCAGCTAAAAAAAAGAAAACGTACCTTTTTGTGTATGTGTAGACAGACTGACAGTAAAATACTTATTTTTTGGTTTACTCCGTTCCCAGTCCGCGACTCGGCAAGTACGCGCATGCGCACTTTAACCGCCTCAGGTTGCGGCGGTTTTAAATAAAGATTTTTTTTTTGTTTTTGTTTTTGTTGCAGCCCAGTGAAGTAATTAAGGCATCATTTTGATGCCCAGCAGTCTATGCGGTTCCAAACCGCATAGAATTGTAAGGGGCTCGGACTGCGACGTCCGCAGGCACGTACATGACGTGCTTGGGCTATGCTGCTGATTGGTTGTCGCTCTCTTCCTGGGCTTTATGTGCTTGGAAAAGAGCGAGAATCAATCAAACAGTTTCAGTTGTGGACTGAATCGATTCGTGACTGAGTCAGTCACCAGGGAAGGATTTACCTGGATCTGGATTTATCATTAATTTGCCATTGGCATTGGATTTTTATTTTTTATTTTTATTTTTTTTTGGGCAACTTTATTTTGTCAGCTGTGCATGTGCTGAAGAACAGAAGAAGAACCGAAGAAAGAAGTAGTAGAATAAAGAAGTTAGAAGAAGAACAGAGTAGAGAGTTTTCTTCTTGGTGGTATGTATAATGTATTAGCTTTTCGGTGTTTTTCGCTCCCGGTTTCTCCTCCCACAGCCTCCGTCCGTCGCTAATTGGCAGCAGTTTTTTTGCCGGCTTGCGCTTGCAACCACAACAACCGCGAAGAGAAACGCCATCGCATACGTCACACCACACAGACGCTTTGGGTGAGAATCGGCAACGGCAACTACTGTGAGGGCGGCTAAACGCTACCGCAGCACCATTATTTTTTAATTATTTTTTATTATTATTTTTTATTGTCTCAGCCTCAGCCAGAGTTGCAAAAAAAGCTGCATTTTTAACACACACTCTTGATTTTTTTCAGCCACTGACATCTTAAACAACTTTAGTTTTTCCAAAAAATGCCAAAAAAGTTCTAGCAAAGAAATGTCACAACACAGAACTTTTAACATTTAATGTATAATTAGGAACTACAGAAAGACATGATAAAAGAATTTAACATGCAATGACATGCTTTCTTAAGTAACTAGATAGGACTCCTGAATATATATTTGAATGTTTCCTTAAAACAACATAGTCTTGGAGATAATACTAAAGGAACTGCACATAGGTTAAGTCCGAATGCACATAGGTTAAGTCCGAATGCACATAGGTTAAGTCTGAATGCACATAGGTTAAGTCTGAAAGTCTGAAAGCAGAGGTGACGACTGAAGGGGAGTTTAAGATGCCTTTTCTTTTTTGCTGACATTGTGAAGAATTTATGAAAAAGACTACTTGAGGAGATGGTAAAGTTAGAGAGGGAAATATGAAATGTTCTAGACAGATTTAGGGCAATTTAAGAGGTGTATGGAGGAAAGAAAGTCTACACAGAAAAGCAGCTTAGGTGAGGCAATGATCAGATTAGGAAGGTCATGTGGACGTTACATGCTGCTAAATTAAATGATTCTGTTGTACATCTGTAAGAGAAATCTTTAGTTACCATTATATCATAGTATTATTAGATGCACATGTCATCACTAGGAGCTGAAGCTAGACAATCAGGAGTCCTGGTGCCATTCACATAGCTTTCACTGTCATGTCTCAGACACTCATTCTAGTGATGCTGTGGAAAAAGAATCCTGCCTAGGGACTGAAACATCAACCAATCACAAACTTGAACAACTTCCTTTTCTGATCATAGCAACTTTCCTTGATAGTATATATATATATATATATATATATATATATATATATATATAGAGAGAGAGAGAGAGAGAAGAGAGAGTGAACACGCCATGAACTGAGTTGCAGTTTTGGCAATGCCAGTCTGCTGGGCTGTTTATATGAAAGGAAGAGGGCTGTCTCAATAAGAACTGGATTTTTATATATAGATGCTGTTGCTAATGTCAGCCTTTCTTTTTGACTTTGTGCCAACTGTCCCAGTTTATACAAGAGCAATTTTTAGCACTGTTTATATGTTCCCCCAATATATTTGGCCTTGTCCAGATTTATTGCATTAACAGGTTGAGAGGTACATGCAAATAAATTGCTTTATAGAATTAGGCATAGCCAAACCTCTCAACTGTCCCTGATTTTGGCTTAAAATGTTGTTTTTCCCCTAATGATCCCTCCGCAAAATAGCAATTTTGGAAGAAAACATGGAGGGTTTATAATTAAGAATAACTGTAATAATCAGATTACTTTTATTTCAGAAATGCATGTAGATTATTTTATTTTGTCAGCTGCTCAAGTTAGCAGTGCTAATAGTAAAGTGTCCCTTCTTTGACAGGTTCCCAGCTGTATTGTGTTGCTATTTTATATTTTTACATCACATTTTGGTCCATTTTTCATAAAATTGTGGTTTTTTTTGGCAAATTAGTGACAAATAATTAAAGACTGAAGTTAGAAAATAATGACAGACATTTGAGTTTCAGATTTCATACCATACAGAAAATTCATACTAATGCAAGACTTCTATTAGCTTTCTAAGTTTATAAGAGCAATATTTTAAAAATTGCCCTTATTTTCGGGCCTTTGTCCCATTTCTTTGTATGGCTTTGTCCAGATTTCTTGCTCTGAGGTTGAGAGGTATGATAAATGTGTCAGCGCCATCACAAGTCAGCGAGACTTTTCAAACTGTGACATACTTATTGCACCCCACTCCCCCATGTAGTGACTCTGGATGAGTCGAAGCAAGGCAAGGAGTAGTTATGCAGTGTAAATGTGCAGAGAATCCCACCCATCCAAGGTAGACACAAGTACTAGAGTGGCTTTTCATCTGTCCTTGATTTTTACAGAATGGTCTGGTTTCTGTCATATTTTTGTACTATTGATTTATGCTTATTACTCAAAGTGCCTGTTGCTCTGTGTTTAAGTAGCAATACTTTAATGACCATCAGGTAAGCTTGGCTGAGATTGCAAGATGCAAGTAAGCTTTAATAAGCATACTGTTAAAGAATTGCCAACATTGAAAGCCTTTCTGTTGCCATGTAGAGAATACTTAACTAGATAATGTATAAGCCTTGGGTATTGAAATGCATATGCCAGTATTTGTAATAAAGGACAGAATTACATTATTTTAAGAGTCTCATTACACTTGGAGACTTCCAGTCATCTCTGCAGGCTTTACCCGTAAACCAAATGCCAATCGCGTGGTCCATAACCTGTACAGTAATCCTTTTAGTGCGGTCCATAACCTGTACAGTAATCCTTTTAAGAAATGTATCTTGAGCTTATTTCTTGTTTGCTTTTCATTTTTTACTTTGATCATGTTTTCCCCATGAAACAAGTAGATGTCAGGCAGCAGGTCTTTTTTTTGGATAAGGAACATTTTTACAAGTGGGGGCATCAGAGATTTCTACTTTCAGCATGTTACTTGTTACTTTAATAAAGCTGAATATAAATTATAATTAGAACTGCAGTGCAAGAAGTGGTTTGAGTTGAGTGCTGCTTGTTTTTCTTATACTTGATTTTGAATGGCATTCCATTAATGTATTTAAAAAAAGTAATTTATTTTTTCATGCCTCACAACCTTTTTTGTTTCCATCTAGATATTAAGCCGCCATGCAGCCAATGCATTGAAATATTTTTATTCTTCTACACTTCATTTTGTCTTGATTGGACTCTCATAATGATGGTTTGGCACCCAGAGCAGTATATTTAGTTTTTGTGGTTTGCTACTACAGGTGTGTGTGTGGTAGGGAATACCTCAGGCTTGAACCCTGTACCTTGTATGCAGGTGTTAAAGACCTGAATTCCCTACCCACCATCATTTGTAAAAAAAGATTGCAGATTTTTGCCTCATATTTGATCTGATCTGTTCCTCATAATATCTGTGGTTTGTAAATGTTGCAATGCTTGATATTTGATGGTGCAGTGGTAGCATTGTTGCCTCACAGCTGCAGGTTCTTAGGCTTGATTCTTGGCTGGGGTGCCGCCTTTGTGGGGTCTGTATCTTCTCTCTGTGTTTGTGTGGGTTTGCTTTTGTGTCCTCCCATGTTACAAAGACATGTCTGCATTATTTCTTCCTGGGCCTCTGCTGAAATTTTTTTTTGTTCCAAGTCAGACTGTCCTGATTAACAAATGTTAAATACAATTGACAGGCATTTGAATTTCAGACTTCAGGTTTCTGAATGTTTAATTCCTTGCATATTTGATGGTGCAGTGGTAGTATTGTTGTCTCACAGCTATAGGTTTTCTGGTTTGATTCTTGGCTGGTGTGCCTTCTGTGTGGAGTCTGCATCTCCTCCCTGTGTTTGTGTGGATTTACTCTGGTGCCCTGTCATTTTACAAAGACGTGTCTGCAGTATTTCTCCCTGGGTCTCTGCTGAAAATAGTTTTTGTTCTGTCAGCAGTAAAATTGACAGGCATTTGAATTTCAGACTTCATGTTCTTCAGAAAATACATAGTAACACAACCGTAACACAACCTTTTATTCTAGCAATTTTCTAAGTTTATAAGATGAATATTTGAAATTTGTCCCTATTTTTGGGACTGTAGTCCCCCATTATTGGCTTCATCCAGGTTTATTGTGCTAAGGTTGACAGCTATGGCAAGAACTGAATTCACTGAATATGTTTGAGGGCTGTATTGCCTTATTACTGGGTTTATCCAGGTGTTTTGTACTAAGAGGTTGACAGCTATGATAAGAACTGAATTTACTAAATGATAGCCATTTAAGTTTCAGTCTTCCTCTGTTTTACAAAGCAGCTGATTTGGCATAGTAGTATGTTGCTCTGACTGTTTTGCACAGGGACCTTGGCAGTAAAATGTATGGTGGTAACACAGCATTTCTCTTTTACAAAGCAGCTGATTTGACATACTGGTATGTTGCTCTGACTGTTTTACACAGGGACCTTGGCAGTAAAGTGTATTGTGGTAACACAGCATTTTATTCTAGCAACTTTCCAAGATTATACAATCAATGTTTAATGTGTCCCTGGTTTTTGGGCTTTTGACCCCCCCCCCCCAATACATTTTGGCTTTTTCCAGTTTTCTTGTGCTGCGAAGTTGAGATGCAGTTGATTATTGAGTAGATTTTACAAGGAGCTGAGAGCTGCAGGGGAACAGAAGTTTAGTGTTGCTAAGTGAAGTTGGCTTGCCTTGTTAATAGCACAACAGGTTGTGTACTTGCTTTTGATGCAGAAGGCTGTGGGTTCTACTCCACAAGGGGTGGATACTGCCATACTGAGAATGTTCTCCTTTGTGAAGATACTAACTATGAGTCTGTTATCAGTTTGCCATCTATTTCCTCTTGCAATATTACTAGCTTATCATTTTTTTAATGTAATATAGGCAATTTATTCCTGAGGGGCAACATACACTTTATTTTACGATGAAACCATGAAATATAAAGGTATTTGCTAGCAGCAACCTCTTCATTAGTTACAGATTTCTTTAATGTGGAATTATTTAGATGACTTTTACTTCTTCAGAGATTGTGCATATTTACTGATAATGGACTGTAGAATTGTGCATATTTACTGATAATGGTGGACTGTAGAATTGTGCATATTTACTGAAAATGGTGGACTGTAGAATTGTGTATATTTACTAATAATGGTGGACTGTGGAAGCCTAAGTAGACTTTTATGATAAATGTTCTTAACTGGGCAGTTTTGCCATTATGGGTGCATGAGTTTTGTTTCATTGCTTACTGGAAAAATGTTCAAAACAAATTTAAAACGCCCTCTAACAACTGTACTGTATTGTACAAGGAATATAATTTAGTACAATGAGGAAGGTGTATCAAAGAGCACATGTATGTTTCATATGCAAGGGGCCTATGATTTGAAAACAGCCCAAAATTAATCTTTATCTGCCACTGGCAAAATGTATTTTCTTTGAATGTGGGTTTCAATGCTGTTTCAATGAATGTGAGTTTCAAGGGCAGAGAAGTTTTAATGCTAAGTTTTCATTGTGAGACCGCATTGCTTTGTTTAGCAGATGACTTAGTGTTTGTGCTGTAAAATACAAAATAAAACTTTCAAATGAAGTCCAACTCATCATAGAAGTAAAGCAATATGCACATTAGTGTTTATGGTAAATGGAGTGAAACAGCCAAGTAATGGTTCATTGGAATGGCTGCAGAGGCTCCATTCAACCATGATTTTGTCAGGGGGGAAGGGCAGCAAACTCTGACAGGCCCAGCTGAACTATACCTCCCAACTGTCCATATTTTCCAAGAATTAATAGATTTTTGCTTCTTATTTTTGGTTTGTTCTTCATAAAATTTGTAGTTTTCTGGCAAATCATTTAGGAATTAAGTCACTAAATAATGATACACTGAGTTTCAGACTTCATAACCTTCAGAAAAATGCATGCTAAAGTAAGAACTGTTATTCTATCAACTGTCTCAATTTATACAAGAGCAATTTTTAGTACTGTTTATATGTTCCCCCAATATATTTGGCCTTGTTCAGATTTACTGCATTAACAGGTTGAGAGGTACATGCAAATAAATTGCTTTATAGAATTTATTTATTTATTTATTTATTTTATTTATTTTACATTTGTTGACCGGGATAGTCCGACTGGATACATGTCCATTTTCAGCGGAGGCCCGGGGAGAAAAGCTCCACATTAACAGTAAGTAATTACATTTTCATAGAATACAAATTAGTCTCAGGCACAGACTACAACATACATTTTCTCTTACTAGTCTGACCAAGAAGGATTACTTATAGCCAGTGTTATCGGGCACAGACTACAACATACATTTTCTCTTACTAGTCTGACCAAGAAGGATTGCTTATAGCCAGTGTTAAAAAGGGGGGGGAGTAGGAGGGGTATAAAGAGAGAGAGGATATTTAGGTTTAAAAGGTTAGACCTAAAAAAAAAAAGAAGATGTTCACTAGCTAAGGGAGAGTTAATCCGGGCTAGCACACTGGCAGAGCCAATGAGATTTGAGATGGTGATTTAATCTTTTTTTGAATAGGTTTAGTGAGGAAATGTTGGTGAGACTGGAGGGGAGGGAGTTCCATTTTTTTCCAATGGCATTGGCAAAGAGTGCGTCACCCCCTCCATTATTGGATTTGACTGTTTGAGCTAGGAGCTTGTTTGAGGAGCGTAAACTATTGAGATTGTTGTAAGGTGTAATCAACTTTGTCAGTGCAGGAGTTTTGTCAGGTTGTTTCAGAATTTTAAAAGCCAGGATTAGTTGGCTCTGCTGGAGAAGGTTTGGGAATTCAATCCAACCCAGGTTTTGTAGGTTCATACAGTGATGGGTTCTATAAGGCATCCCTGTTGCAAATCTGGCTATATGATTATAACAAGATGATAGTTTGTTAAGGTCAGATATATTAAGATTCGTAAGAATAGCTGAGGCATACAGGAGGGTAGAGAGAAGGTGAGAGCGGGCAGTGGCCATTTCTGCACATGGAGTAAGAAAGGGTTTTATGCGATAAAGTGTCCCGAGTTTCTTGTTAACAGTTTTAATAGTCTGATTGATATGTATATCAAATCTAAGTTTATTATCAATGGTAACTCCTAATAGTTTAGTATTGGCGTCTGGGGAGATAATAGTTCCATTTTTGGAATGTATAGTGAAGGATGTGGGAGTGGTCTTTTGTGCAGGGTGGAAGAGAACTAATTTGTTTTTTTTTTGGATTTAGAATCAGTTGACGTCCCGATAGCCAGGTCTCAACTGCAGTAAAACAGGATTGTGTTTTAGTTAAGAGGTCAGCAAGAGATGGATCAGAACAAACTAATGTCGAGTCATCTGCGTATTGTATGCAGGTGGCATCAGGTATGGCTTTGTAGAGGTCATTTATAAAGACTGAGAAAAGAAGAGGTCCCAGTATAGAACCTCTGTTTATATGTTCCCCCAATATATTTGGCCTTGTTGATAGAATAACAGTTCTTACTTTAGCATGCATTTTTCTGAAGGTTATGAAGTCTGAAACTCAGTGTATCAGAATTAGACATAGTCAACCTCTCAACTGTCCCCGATTTTGGCTCAAAATGTTGCTCTTCCCCCTAATAATCCCTCCACAAAATAGCAATTTTGGAAGAAAACATGGAGGGTTTACAATTAAGAAATAACTGTAATAATCAAAGTTATAGATTACTTGAAATGCATGTAGATTCTTTTATTTTGTCAGCTGCTCAAGTTAGCAATACTAATATTAAAGTTTCCCTTCTTTGACAGGTTCCCAGCTGTATTGTGTGGCTATTTTATATTTTTGCATCAGATTTTTGGTCCATTTTTCATAAAATTGTGTTTTTTGGCAAATTAGTGACAAATCATTAAAGACTGAAGTTAGAAAATAATGACAGACATTTGAGTTTCAGATTTTATACCCTTCAGAAAATTCATACTGATGCAAGACCGATTCTATTATCTTTCTAAGTTTACTAGAGCAATATTTAAACATTTTCCTTATTTTTGGGCCTTTGTCCCACTTCTGTGTATGGCTTTGTCCAGATTTCTTGCTCTGAGGTTGAGAGGTATGACAAATGTGTCAGGGCCATCACAGTCAGCCAGAGACATTTCAAATTGTGACATACTTGTTGCACCCCACTCCCCCATGTAGTGACTCTGGATGTGTCCAAGCAAGGCAAGGAGTAGTTATGCAGTGTAAATGTGCAGTGTGTCCCCCCATCCAAGGTAGACACGAGTACTACAGTGGCTTTTCATCTGTCCTTGATTTTGCAGAACGGTCTGGTTTCTGTCATATTTTTGTACTGTTGATTTATGCTTATTACTCAGATTTATGCTTATTACTCAGAAAGTGCCTGTTGCTCTGTGTTTAAGTAGCAATGCTTTAATGACCATAAGGTAAGCTTGTCTGAGATCGTAAGATGCAAGTAAGCTTTAATAAGCATACTGTTAAAGAATTGCCAACATTGAAAGCCTTTCTGTTGTTGCCATGCAGAGAATACTTGACTAGATAATGTGTAAGCCTTGGGTATTAAAGGACAGGATTCCATTATTTTAAAAAGCTCATTACACTTGTTGGAGACTTCCAGTCATCTCTGCAGACTTTACCCGTAAACTAAACAGAATGCCAATCATGTGTGGTTGATAACCTTTACAGTAATCCTCTAAGCAATGTATCTTGAGCTTGTTTCTTGTTTGCTTTTCATTTTTTACTTTGATCATGTTTTCCCCATGAAACAAGTAGATAGTTGTCAGGCAGCAGGTCTTTTTTGGATAAGAAACATTTTTATAAGTGGAGGCATCACAGAGATTTTTACTTTCAGCATGTTACTTGTTACATTAATAAAGCTGAATATAAATTATAATTAGAACTGCAGTGCAAGGAGAAGTGGTTTGAGTTGAGTGTTCTTGTTTTTCTTATACTTGATTTTGACTGGCATTCCAGTAATGTATTTAAAAAGTAGTTTATTTTTTCATGCCTCACAACCTTTTGTTTCCATCTAGATATTAAGTAAGCTGTCATGCAGCCAATTCATTGAAATATTTTTATTCTTCTACACTTATTTTTGTCTTGATTGGGCTCTCATAATGATGGTTTGGCACCCAGGGCAGCGTATTTAATTAAAGTTAGTTTTTGTAGTTTTCAGCATAGCTCCTCCCCTTTCTAGTTGGCCACACCCATTCCCATTGACCCCACCCATTCAGCTGTCTCCTGCAGCCCCCCTTTGATATGAAGTCACCAGCCGCCACTGCGTATAATGTATACAGCAGAAAATCTGCATTGCATGTAGGGTGTTCTAGCCTGTTACACTGATAACTGATAAGACCCAGGCTGTTGCCATTCAAGAAGAGCAACAAAGGCATACAGGAAACTTCTTTCTTTCACAAATGAGAACTGTGTTTTTCTACATCAGAATGATACAGGTGATGGAAGAGAGAGTGGTAAAATTCACAAACACAAATAAGCATCTGTGGGAGTTCCCTCCAGGAGTGTCACTGCAAATGTAGCAATTAGGCAGTAGTAAAGTCACCTTACACATTTGGTTGGTTATATCTGACTTGTACTACATTTGGCACAATTCCAAATCTTAACTGCACCAGAAAAAGGGATGGGACAGATAAAGCTCTATAATATCAAGTTGGACAATTCAGGAAGAAAAATGGGTACTTGCGTATTATCGCAACCACATTTGTAACGTCCTGTAATTACTACAGTTTTTGGTGGCCTAAAACATTTGCTGACATTTACATTTAGTAAGTTAGAAATCAGCAGCAGTATACTGTTAGAAAGGTTTAATTCCCCAGAAATAAGTCAGTTGAAGTTGTCTTTGTGGGGATTTGAATGCTGACTTACATCATTTACTCACAAGCAGGGTGCGAGGAACTGAGTGTCACTATATTAGCAGCAATTCTGGACTCCTTCTTTCTGCTCTTGGACAGTTGCTTGAATGGCAGGTTTACCTCAGTTTGATAGACCATTTTCCCAAGGAAGAGGATTTCCCCTGTTAAAGTGACCACGATCTGCAAGTTTGGAGCATAATCCGCCTAGGAGAAAGCCTACAAAGTGAATTCCGAGTTCAATGCGCATTATACCCAGTGTCTGGAAAGTACTAGCGGAATTTTAAGTGCAGTGCCTACAACAAACAGTTTACGAAGGAGCTTGACTTTTAAGAGGAAGGGGGTCCTCACATAGGTAATGAATAGAGATTGTCTTTAGAAAAGTAGCATAACTGCTCAAGCTTTGCTTTAAGAAGGTCAGTTCAAAAGTAGTATAAACAAGTGAAACACTTACAGGATCGCAGTTGCCCTGCTTTTCTGGGCAGACTGGTACACAGAATGGTTGTAGGCTGCATGTGTTAAAATACACACTTGCTGAAAATTGTTGTCCATTTGCAGGTGTTTGACAGCCTCCTACTTGTGCTTCTTATTCGGGTTCCTGTTTCTCAAACAAGGTGAAACAGTAGCAAGTAGTTCACTCACTCAGTTTTACTTTAACCTACAGTCATTTCAGGAAAACATTAGCAATTACAGGACATGAAAAATGTGGTTGCAATAATACGTAAGTACCGAAAAATGTTATAAAATGAGGTGGGGGCATTAACTGAGAGAATGACTGTTCAATAGCAAAAGGCAACTGAATGAAGCCGGAAGGACTTTATAAAGAGTGACCTAGTTATGCAGTCATGGGAGATCTAATCTCATCCAGGTGTGTTTCTAGAATTAGATAACTAGATCTTTATTCCTGTTTTACTCACCTAAGCCACAGTTGGTACATCATGCATTCCCCCAGGAAAAAACAGAAATATGTTCAACAAAAAGAGCATGTTATTTGACGCCAGGTGCTAGAGGAAACACAATTTTCATACTGCAGGATTTGTCTGCTAATTAACTGCAAATACCTGGTAAACATTTCAGATCTAATGCACTACCTTTGTGCATTACCAGCAGGAAATTCTATGAAACCTCTAACATTTTTCACTCTAGCAGTAAATCATTCAACTCAAAATATCACTCAGGCATCTGCATAACGAAGTGCATTTCTGCATCGGATCGAGATTTCAATTACTCGTAAGACCACAGAATGGATGAACAAGAGGTTGAATTGGCTGAGGTACAGAAAAAGGAATCCATCTTTCAAGGTGTCACTTTCAAGGTCGGCTGGAAGATGTTGGCAAATTATACTATCTTTCACACTTTGCATCATCTTCAGGTCTTTCACCAGGGCAGAAGATCTTGTGTGGTCATTCCTAAATGTGATTAGGGATTTTCACATGTTACTGAAAAGTGTATTGCAGCTTTCTTAGAAAAATACAATGGGAGATATGTTATTCCATGCATGCACTTAAGACAGATGTAAGCACATTAAATGTTTGATTATTTGCTGACTTTATGTATAGGGTCTGTTCAAATGGTAGTTTAACCATAACAGAAGCATTTAAGAAAACTTTTTTTTTTTATTTATAATGGTGACAATGCTAATGAAAGGCTCACACAACCTACAACAGAAGTGCTGGTATGTGACCCTGTACCCCCTGAGTATTCTCCTAAATACAGTGCCAAACTCATTTAAATGCCCCATAGCTGCCATTGTAAAAACAAAGAAAAACAGTAGGTCTGATTTGCTGGATAGAAATGGTGACACATCATAATATGTTTTAATAGATTATATAACAACTGCATTCCTATCCATGAAAGTAGTTCTATATTATTCTTTGAAAAAGCAGATGTGCATATGCACAGCTTATACCAAATGTTAATAAGTGATTCACAAAGAGACCACTTAGTGTATTACTTATCACATATGTTTTAGAACTATCGTCAAGAGATACCTATCGATAAAACATTACATCTATTTCAGACATCACATTTCCACCACTTAGCATGGCTATCAGCTCTTCCACTCGTAGGTGTGGATATGTTCCTATGCAATCGGCATAATTAATATTTAATATTCAAGTTATAATCACAAATATGAATTATGTTATTCCTTTTCACAAAAGCAGATCAATTGGAAGGCCCATTCACTAATATCTTTTCAATAAAGCTTTTCAAGCTGTTTAGTTTTTCCTTCACTGCAAATAGTAGCAGTCTGCTTTTCCATATTAAGCAACGGAATCCTGCCTCACCAAAATGGTAGCTGTAGCACCTCTTACTTTTCATGCTCTCCATGAATCACTTCCGTTTGCAGATCAAGCTTTTCTCATAGTGATGTAAATGCACGCAACACACTTTGAATTACAAACTTAGTTTGTTTCTAGTTTAATAATTATTTTTGCAAATATCTCCTACACAAAAAGCTGTTCCTTCTCTTTTAACTATAACTAAAGTCAGCTCATGTGGATTACAGGAATAAAGCTTTGAATACCATCCAGACAACCTAAGTTCTTTTAGTGGCTCAAGCAAGTGATGGAGTCAGCAAGAGAGATGAAAGAAAGGGGCAAAGCCCACTCACCTCTTGGGGGGGGTGTGGAGTTCAAGTCCATGTGATCATGGGCACGCATACAAGGCATGCTATTGAATCCACAGTGGAGAATGAAAAAAATACCTGTACTTTTTCAAACGTTTGAGTGTGCATATGGAGACTGTCCTGCCTGCTTATGCACCTTATGGTCATGGGACACACCACTGAGGTTCATTACAAATCTCACTTATGAAATGTGTGGGGTGATAGGGGCAGCATGGAAAAAAATGTTACCTTAATTCTCATCTAGGTGACTCTCTTCTTCATACTTGCACAATTATTTAAATAGATAAATCCAAAGTCATACAACTGGGGGAAAGAAGCACCCTGTAAAGGTAGAAGTATTAGCTGCATGGACTATAGGCATACAGCTTGCTGAATTAATAGAAAATAATGTTGGGGATTCATTACTCCTGGGAGTGGTGAGATTAATAGCTGACTAGTTGTCACTTACCATGTGCAATCCACACTCCCCCCAAATCACTCACATCTAAGGTAATTTAGCTAATACTTCTTCACCTGTGGTACATCTTTGGGATTTAGTAGGAAGTGCAGACTTTTGCCAGTTGATTGTTCAAACAGGAGGTCTGTCTGAACAATCAACTGGCACCTCGAGGAACTCCCCACAAATGATCAAATTTTATAAGACCACTGGATCTAGTTTCCATCCATGAGGGTCTGCCCTGGTCTGGCTCAGCCTTATTGTCTGCCACACAGTTTTGCTTTGATGGAATGTGGAATGCCTAGAGAGTCAGATTGTGCTGTGAAGCTTCATCCCAAGCTAACATGGCTAGTCTGAAAAGGTGAGTATGACCTGGCCCCCTCCTATCTGTCAGGGTACCATATCACTGTGGTATTGTCTGTAACCACTTGAAGAGGTTTTGGTGACTAAAGATGGTTGAGAGAATTGAGTAACTTGATCAGGGCAAGCACTTCCTTGATAATTATGTGCTTGCATTTGTCCTTGGTGTCCCACACCCCCTACACTATTATCTCTCCTGAAACTGCTCCTCAAGCAAAGTCTGAAGCATCTGTGGTGACTGACTGCTTTTTAACAGGTAAGGAGAAGGGGAGACCTTGATTTAAGGAGATCTGTTGTCACCAACAAGTGATTTCTTTTCTGAAAAACCCTAGTACTGGGATCTGAAAAAGATAAGGGGTATTGATACTGGGGCCAAGAGATTTTGGAGCCTACTGTATCTTTCTCATGAGGAGTCTTTACAGGGTTACCATGAGACTCATAGATGCCATGAGTCTACAAATCCTGAGGTATTCTCTCGCAGTGACTGAAGTCTAAATGTACAACCTTATAAATAGATGAAAGTAAAGATTTATTTTTTCCTGAGACAGAAAAGCTCTTTGAACTAAAGTGTCTAGTTTACATCACATGTATACAATCCTGTGTTAGGGAGTCAAGAAACACTTTTGAATGTTCTCCTGGAATCCCAGATTGAGCAACAGATATCTCACCCAAGAAACAGATTCCTGACATTTTGAAAAAGGCACTGCAAAGATAAGCAAGTCATCTAATATGGAAAATTGTGGATACCCTGTAAAATGCGGTGAGCTATAAATTAAGCTAGACACTGTAAAAACGTTCGGTGCAGTGCCTAGTACAAATGGTAAGGCAGAGAATGGATAATGTCACCCAGATACACAAAATCTTAAGAAACACCTGAAGTCTGAATGAATGGGAATGTGATAAGCATCTTTACAGTCTAGTGTTACCAGGAAACTTGAATGTGGAAGACGAGACAACAGATTGTTAAGCGATATCATTTTGAATTTGGCCATTATCACAAACAGGTGTATGAAAGAAAGATCTAGAACTGATTTTCAAGCATCTTCTTTGTTCATGACTAGGCACATCCTTGAATAAAACACCCTTCCATACCTGGGAAAAAGGAACTGGTGGTATCGCTCCTTGGGACAGCATATGATGAAGAACAGGTGGAAGCAAAACAGTCTGACCTATAGGTTGAGGGATGGCTTCTTTGGAAAGGAGAATTTTCTTCACATTGCCATGTTTGACCTTGATGAATGATTTCCAGAACCCATTTGTCTGAAACAATCTGTTGCTAAAGAGAAAAATGGAGATTAAGACCCTCTGTAGGAGAAAAAGGGCCAGGATGGAAGGGTCACAAGGTGTCTTAAATTGGCATTCAGACTTGGAGTGTCCTAGGTTTTGGGATGTTTGAGGCTTCTTTTTGTACCTCCTTGCCACTTCTTAAATGTCCGTTTACCTGAATTATGTTGAAATGTCTATTCTGTTTTTTGTTAAAATTGGATGAGGAGAAAGAAAATCCCTTGGGCAATTTGGAAAAGGAGGGCTAAAAATCTTATAGGTATTCTGTATTAATTTGCCCCTTTCATCGCACTTTTAATCAGCTCTGCAGTGAAGTGGCCAAAGACTAAATCTATAGGCAGGGGAGAAATTCTAATCTAATTTTAGACATCATCTGGGAGGTTGCGAGAAAGCAGCCAAGCAAACCTCTTTCAAACCATACCAGCGGCCATAGTCCTGGAAGAAGTATCAACAGAACCATACGCACACTGCAAGCAATGAATGGCGTCCTGTGCAACTAAGAAACTACATTATTTAAAGAGAAGTATCAACAGAACCATACGCACACTGCGAACGATGAGTGGTGACCTGTGCAACTAAGAAACTACATTATTTAAAGAGAAGTATCAACAGAACCATACGCATACTGCAAACAATGAGGGGTGACCTGTGCAACTAAGAAACTACATTATTTAAAGAGAAGTATCAACAGAACCATACGCACACTGCGAACAATGAGTGGTGACCTGTGCAACTAAGAAACTACATTATTTAAAGAGAAGTATCAACAGAACCATACGCACACTGCGAACAATGAATGGTGTCCTCTGCAACTAAGAAACTACATTATTTAAAGAGAAGTATCAACAGAACCATACGCACACCGTAACAATGAATGGTGTCCTGTGCAACTAAGAAACTACATTATTTAAAGAGAAGTATCAACAGAACCATACGCACACTGCGAGCAATGAGTGGTGACCTGTGCAACTAAGAAACTACATTATTTAAAGAGAAGTATCAACAGAACCATACGCACACTGCAAACAATGAATGGTGTCCTGTGCAACTAAGAAACTACATTATTTAAAGAGAAGTATCAACAGAACCATACGCACACTGCGAACAATGAATGGTGTCCTGTGCAACTAAGAAACTACATTATTTAAAGAGAAGTATCAACAGAACCATATGCACACTGCGAACAATGAGTGGTGACCTGTGCAACTAAGAAACTACATTATTTAAAGAGAAGTATCAACAGAACCATACGCACACTGCGAACAATGAGGGGTGACCTGTGCAACTAAGAAACTACATTATTTAAAGAGAAGTATCAACAGAACCATACGCACACTGCGAACAATGAGTGGTGACCTGTGCAACTAAGAAACTACATTATTTAAAGAGAAGTATCAACAGAACCATACGCACACTGCGAACAATGAATGGTGTCCTGTGCAACTAAGAAACTACATTATTTAAAGAGAAGTATCAACAGAACCATACGCACACTGCGAACAATGAATGGTGTCCTCTGCAACTAAGAAACTACATTATTTAAAGAGAAGTATCAACAGAACCAAACGCACACTGCGAACAATGAGTGGTGACCTGTGCAACTAAGAAACTACATTATTTAAAGAGAAGTATCAACAGAACCATACGCACACTGCGAGCAATGAGTGGTGACCTGTGCAACTAAGAAACTACATTATTTAAAGAGAAGTATCAACAGAACCATACGCACACTGCGAACGATGAGTGGTGACCTGTGCAACTAAGAAACTACATTATTTAAAGAGAAGTATCAACAGAACCATATGCACACTGCGAACAATGAGTGGTGATCTGTGCAACTAAGAAACTACATTATTTAAAGAGAAGTATCAACAGAACCATACGCACACTGCGAACAATGAGGGGTGACTTGTGCAACTAAGAAACTACATTATTTAAAGAGAAGTATCAACAGAACCATACGCACACTGCGAACAATGAGTGGTGACCTGTGCAACTAAGAAACTACATTATTTAAAGAGAAGTATCAACAGAACCATACGCACACTGCGAACAATGAATGGTGTCCTGTGCAACTAAGAAACTACATTATTTAAAGAGAAGTATCAACAGAACCATACGCACACTGCGAGCAATGAATGGTGTCCTGTGCAACTAAGAAACTACATTATTTAAAGAGAAGTATCAACAGAACCGTACGCACACTGCAAACAATGAGTGGTGACCTGTGCAACTAAGAAACTACATTATTTAAAGAGAAGTATCAACAGAACCATACGCACACTGCAAACAATGAATGGTGTCCTCTGCAACTAAGAATCTACATTATTTAAAGAGAAGTATCAACAGAACCATACGCACACTGCAAACAATGAATGGTGTCCTGTGCAACTAAGAAACTACATTATTTAAAGAGAAGTATCAACAGAACCATACGCACACTGCGAACGATGAGTGGTGACCTGTGCAACTAAGAAACTACATTATTTAAAGAGAAGTATCAACAGAACCATATGCACTCTGCGAACAATGAGTGGTGACCTGTGCAACTAAGAAACTACATTATTTAAAGAGAAGTATCAACAGAACCATACACACCGTAACAATGAGGGTGACCTGTGCAACTAAGAAACTACATTATTTAAAGAGAAGTATCAACAGAACCATACGCACACCGCGTAACAATGAGTGGTGACCTGTGCAACTAAGAAACTACATTATTTAAAGAGAAGTATCAACAGAACCATACGCACACTGCGAACAATGAATGGTGTCCTGTGCAACTAAGAAACTACATTATTTAAAGAGAAGTATCAACAGAACCATACGCACACTACGAGCAATGAATGGTGTCCTGTGCAACTAAGAAAGTACATTATTTAAAGAGAAGTATCAACAGAACCATACGCACACTGCGAACAATGAATGGTGTCCTGTGCAACTAAGAAACTACATTATTTAAAGAGAAGTATCAACAGAACCATACGCACACTGCGAGCAATGAGTGGTGACCTGTGCAACTAAGAAACTACATTATTTAAAGAGAAGTATCAACAGAACCATACGCACACTGCGAACGATGAATGGTGTCCTCTGCAACTAAGAAACTACATTATTTAAAGCAGATTTTCTTCACAAGAGGAAACATCATATAAAACATGAACTCATACTTTCACAAAATGTCAGAATAAACTTTAACATATAAGCTTGGCGATTTAAAATTCTGAAATTCAATGTTGCAGTAGTTGCAGATGTACATACTTACTTCCATACCTATCAATAATTTTCTCATCTATATTAGAAACAAAAGGATTGGAATTAAGTGCTTAGCAGCAGAAGAATCAACTAAGGCTACAGCTGTTGGGTCAGGTTTGGGAATAGTGTACAAATATTTAAGAGATTGATGAACTTTACACATCCAATCTGCCCTTTTAGGGACAGCTGGCTGACTATCAGAAAAACTGCAGGCAGTAAGACACACATCCTCTAAAGCAAACAGGACAGGATGAATGTGTGAAGGTTATGGAAAATCCTTCTCACAGGGCAGGATGAATGTGTGAAGGTTCTGGAAAGTCGTTCTGTAACAACTTATACTATTCTGAAGGACTGAGGAACCTCAGTGTTCTCCCACTGAAACACTGGGACATCCTAGCAAAATAAAGTGAACTCTCCCCTGAGTCTGAATTAGAAATCTAGGACAAAACCCTGAATCCAACCCTACATCTGCCTGTTCAGATTCATAAACTCCCCTGTGCTCCTGACCCAGACAGCTGTCCTGCTGTAAACTTGGTATTATCTGTTCTCATGGCTCCCACCCTGAAAGGCTCTCACAGTTAGCAGGTATGCATCACATTGGGAATTTATTTACAAAAAAAAATAAAATGGACAACCACACTGGTCTACCCCCCAACAAACTTGCAGAAAAAAATGATTCACAGACCAACAGGCTGAAAACAAATATAGTTTAATTTACCAGACAAGGATGTTAGCGCTTTCAGGTACAAGACCCTTCTTCAGACATACAATACAGAACAATTCACTTGATATTTAAATGTATATGCACCAATCAAATGCTAAAACCAATAAAACAAATCAATTAAGTAACACAAATTAAGTGTCTCTTAGAATCAGTACTAGAACACAATGCTTTTTTATTCAATGGGCATTAGTTTTGGCAGAAGTGGGGGGTAGCCATGGGCACCCGCTGCACCAATTCTTATGCCAATTTAGTTCTTGCCCTTTGGGAAAATAACACTATTTTTAAGACTAATAATCAGTGGCTACAGCATGTGGCTTTTTAGACACATTTTGTTGACGATGTTTTTATGCTGTGGACAGGAACCATTGAGTCCTTGATGCAATTGGTCACATACCTTGAATAGTCCACTGATTTATAAGGTTCTCAGTGAACCATTCATGCACAGAGATGGAGTTTTTGGATGTTCAGTTGGTACAGAGAGATGATGGTACTTTTCATTAATAGGTATGTATATGTTGAAAGAATGGCCTCCTGACAAAAGATAGTCTGCATCCAGGGTTTGTGTTTCGAAATATTGTTAAGGGACAAACTTTACGCCTTTCCAGGCTATGCACTGATACTGATACTCTGCATGATGAATTTAATATGGTCAACACTAGATTAATGGCCAGGGGTTATAAACAGGCAGAGGTTAATCACACCATGCAAGATGTAGCAGGCTCTAGGGAAACAGAGGCAGCACCCTGGTTTTCTTCTAAGGGTGCATTGAATAAGTTTAATATTAAACAAAACTGGAGACAACCAGCCAACAGGAACAAGAGCAAGGTCCCTTTATATGTCACCTATAGTAGTGACATTAGATGGGTGCAAGACGTGATTAGGACCAACTGGAAAATCTTGCAAACTGATGATTCCCTGAAAGATTTCATGGGAGAGTGTCCAAATTTTGATTTTAAGAGAAATAAGAATTTAAAACAGAGCCTCTGTGATAAGCAGCCAAAGGTGAATAATACTTTCAATAAAGTTGGAACCTTTCCATTCCAACGTTGTAAGGCGTGTACACATATTAGTAGGAAATCCAACTTTGTTCATCCTTTAACAGGGAAGGAATAGACTTTTAGAGCCAAGGCTACCTACCTATCCATGAATATTGTCTATCTGGTGACCTGCTCTTGCTGCCCCTCGTTTTATGTGGGGAAGACGAATTGCAGGTTCAAGGATAGGATTTTAAGGCATCTATCAGCTGTTAGACTTAAGGATAAGCGGAATGTAGTCTCTATACATATACAGAAATATCCAGGTCATCGTTTCCTGTTTCATGTTTTACAACAAATCAATGGAGACAATAAGAAGGGCAATATTTCTAGTGATACAGAATATTGTGAAACTAGGTGGATCATTGAATTAGGCGCTAATAGGCATCCAGGACTTAATGGTGTGGTGCCTTTAAGACCCATTCTGAATAGGCGTAGACCTAACATTCAGAAAGATTAATCCTTAATTGATTTGTTTTATTGGTTTTAGCATTTGATTGGTGCATATACATTTAAATATCAAGTGAATTGTTCTGTGTTGTATGTCTGAAGAAGGGTGTTGTACCTGAAAGCGCTAACATCCTTGTCTGGAAAATTAAACTATATTTGTTTTCAGCCTGTTGGTCTGTGGATCATTTATTCCTGCCATTTGCTGTTTGTTGGACTACAGACCTTAACTACCTACCACTTTTGGACTTTTTATTTTAGTTGAGTAATTTCTTCAGTAGTGGTAGACATGGCACATCAAACTGAAATTGTGGAATTGGATTATCGACCGGTTACACCTGTTGCCAAATCCTTTCGAGAAAGAATGAAGAATCTAACCTCTTTGCAAAGCAACCCGCTTTTGAAAACTGCTTTTTCTGGTAATACAAATGGAGTGTCTGAACTCCTTGAAGGTGAGAATAGTGAGCCTTTTTTGGAACTGTTTGCATCTCTAGAGAATGACTTATATCATTTGAAATGATTGCAGTGGCAACGTTTACATTCTTTTACATTTAGAAGCCTGTCTGCACTTTCATATAGTCCCGCGAGGCATGAGGGTTTTATGCATGCCTGCGTATGGGGACCGCTATCCTGAGCTACTGGCCCAATGGCAGGAAATAAACCTGAAGAAAAGCTTTCAATCTATGTGTCTCCTGGTAAATTTCTTTCTAACAGAAGAGCAGAGATTGGTGAAACTGGTGGAGCAAAAGCAACTTGAGACTGAGATCAAGTTCCGCAGTGAAAATTGGACACTCTATATTGTGTGGTCAGTGCTTATGATACAAAGTTACAGCAAGTAAAAATTAAAATGTAAAGAGAGACTATTCTGATTTTCAACTCGGCAATATTTTTGTATGGCCAAGGAATGCCTTCTCTTCATTCTGGAGAAGTACAAATACAGCAACCACTGTGAATGAACCTCGATTGGGTAGTTTGCGAAATTCTCTACTCATTAATAACCAATCAATGAGGAACTCTGTTAATTGGGTGGATGCGCAGACGGGAAGGTGTGCTCCTACAGCGTTATGCAAGAAAGAAGCATTACCTGATGAATGGGCGGTTGCTCAATCTACTACTCCTTCCCTACAGATGGACCATACTGATCCAGGAATTGTACTGGCGCATGCCATTTTGACAGAAAATGTGATTAGTGGGGTAGTAAATCAAGACGATGTCTGTCTGAGTAATGCTGGTGCTTGTGCGAATGGACCTTCATCCTTGATAGCTGCTGATGTCACCTCTTCCAACAACCATGAGAGAGGGGGACAGAACCACAGAATTGGGGGCTTGACAGAAACCACTTTACTTGCAGCTGGTTTTTCACCCGCTGCTGGTTCCTATGAGAAAGAAGAAGGAAAAAGATTGGAGCTACGAGGGAAGGGCCTATGAAGAGGTCAGATAGTCGAGAAAGGAAACAGAGGAAAACGTTGATATGACTACAAGTACTGATAATCTGATCTTTAATCTGTCTAGCTCTGGACTATCTGACACTCAGTTACATGTACTAAGCAGAGGCCTTAATTTTGTTCCAGTGACCAAGCATGTTTTTACTGATGTGATTACTGAACTAGAGCAGTTTGGCAGGAATCTATGATTAAAGAAAATGTTTGGTGAGGGTGAGAGGATCACTCTGTCGGGCAGCAGCCTGAGGAAACCGAATATGTTTATCCCTAATGGTGACTCTACAGTGGATGTGTTTATCAAAACCTGTGGAGATCAGTTGCACAGTTTAGAAAATTATAATTCTAACAAATGTTTTTATAACCTTACTCAAGAAAAGAGGTTATCATTGAAAGCATTGCAGGACAAATGAAGTTTGGCAAAAAACTAAGTTGTCCCGGGACATCTCCATGGGGGGGGGGGGGTTAGGTTAATATTAAAGGAAGTTAAGTGGGTTGGGGAAGTGAAAGTGTTCAGTGGAGGCAGGGATGGTTGGGAGGAAATGAGATAATGATGGGGAGGGGCTTAAGAGGTTTAGTCTATTGTAGTTGGGTTAAGTAATCACATTTTGGCGTGAACTTGCTAATGCAGGTTCCACGTCCTAGACAACCTGGGTGTATTTCGGTGCAGGTAGGCTTTGGGAGCAAGTGGGGACATGGTGAGGCATGGTGAGTGACCTTTTATGTATATTATTGGTGGGTTGGTTCGGTTGTTTGCAGGTTCTGTCGTCGTAAAAATTTGTTCAGAGGTTTCGGGGGGGCTCCTGGTGTTGCTGGGATTCAGCTTGGTGTTTCTCGTCTGATGATTGTTAGGTTTACTATTAAATGGTGCAAGTTTTCCCCAGCATGCTACCTTATAATTTGGGTCCATTCTTTGTAGCTAAAATTTATCTGTCTGCTGTTTAGTCTAAAATCTTTGGTAAGAACACTGACATCTTCCCTGAAATAAAAGCTGTAAGTAATGCACGACTTTGCTTTAAATGAAGGAGGGGATCACATTGCTACGCTCTGTGCTACTGGTATGAAGAACATGTTAGTAGTAGTAACTTATTTCTGTCAGTAGTGGAGGGTGCAGAAAAGTTAAATCGCTGGGCTGTTTCCAAAGAAGAATCAGCCGTTGAACAGCTGCAATAGCTACAGGTTGATTTATCTTGACGTTTCTCACCAGTCAAGTAGCTTCTTTGCAAGTAAGGAAGTACATTTAAAAGGTAAAGTTTTTTTTTCCTTGTTTTTTCCCTCAGGGAGCTTAAAGGTAGTAGCGTAAAGGTAGTTGGTTGGTTGTCATTGGTGGCGTTGTCGGGCTGCTCAGGGGCAGCTGAAGAGGACCTCGGTTGCTTCAGGAAGTTTTGCTGTGGTTTACTGAGAGAGGTTTTAGGAGGTGGAACTCAGAATGTTGAGATGGGAGGAGGCTGTCAATGCGGTTGTGGTGGTTTGTAATGGCACAAATCCCCCTCCCCCGCAGTCTTAGGAAGGTGCAGAACCATTTTGCGGGCTTACAGCTTTCCAGGATTCTTTGTTGCACATGCGTGGTTGTGGCTCGAGTAGTTGGTGAGTCTAATTCAGACATGCCAACTTGTGTTTCACGGTGTGGAAGGTATTTTGGTATTTTATAACATAATTAGTTTCAGGGACAAAGGTATATAAGGATATATATATATATATATATATATATATATATATATATATATATATATATATATTTACAATCTTTTATAATGGTTCTATTGGGCAGATAATGCATAGGTGTTTGCTTGTATTCTTAATTATTTTTAGTCTATAATAGGCTGAAATTTGTTGATGTCAAGCTTTTTAAATGGATGGATTAATTGTTCCCACTCTACTCTGAAGAAGCCATTGCTTTTTGGTGAAAGCGCTAAGTGTGTGGGATTATTTGTATATCATCCTGTGTCGTGACATTAAAGTGGAGTACTCTGAGCTGCTTGGGTCCAGTTTTTTTATTCGTTTTGTTCTTGTTTTTTTCACTGTGGGAAATTTAATTTATAATTTAAATTGAAACCAGTTGTTAATGCTACATCAAGGACATTAAAATATAGTGCACATTTTTTGACTAGTTTATACGCATTTTTATATAGTCACATTTCTGAAGCTTTGTATTTACTGGTTACTCTAGATGTAAGGGACTTATTCACTGTTATACCCAATGGGTATGGTCTTGAGGCCATTAGTAAGCTATTACATAATCAAGATTCCATTAGTAAGCAAGAAGTAGCACAAATTAAGTGTAATTTAGAATTAGTACTAGAACACAATGCTTTTTTATTCAATGGGCATTAGTTTTGGCAGAAGTGGGGAGTAGCCATGGGCACCCGCTGCACCTATTCTTATGCCAATTTAGTTCTTGCCCTTTGGGAAAATGACACTATTTTTAAGACTAATAACCAGTGGCTACAGCATGTGGCTTTTTACACACATTTTGTTGATGATGTTTTTATGCTGTGGACAGGAACCATTGAGTCCTTCATGCAGTTTGTCACATACCTTGAATAGTCCAGTGATTTTTTTAAGGTTCTCAGTGAACCATTCATGCACAGAGATGGAGTTTTTGGATGTTCAGTTGGTACAGAGAGATGATGGTACTTTTCATTCCTAGGTATGTATATGTTGGAAGAATGGGCTCCGGGCAAAAGATAGTCTGCATCCAGGGTTTGTGTTTCGTAATATTGTTAAGGGAGAAACTTTATGCCTTTCCAGGCTATGCACTGATACTGATACTCTGCATGATGAATTTAATATGGTCAACACTAGATTAATGGCCAGGGGTTATAAACAGGCAGAGGTTAATCACACCATGCAAGATGTAGCAGGCTCTAGGGAAACAGAGGCAGCACCCTGGTTTTCTTCTAAGGGTGCATTGAATAGGTTTAATATTAAACAAAACAGGAGACAACCAGCCAACAGGAACAAGAGCAAAGTCCCTTTATATGTCACCTATAGTAGTGACATTAGATGGGTGCAAGACGTGATTAGGACCAACTGGAAAATCTTGCAAACTGATGATTCCCTGAAAGATTTGGTGGGAGAGTGTCCAGATTTTGATTTTAAGAGAAATAAGAATTTAAAACAGAGCCTCTGTGATAAGCAGCCAAAGGTGAATAATACTTTCAATAAAGTTGGAACCTTTCCATTCCAACGTTGTAAGGCGTGTATACATATTAGTAGGAAATCCAACTTTGTTCATCCTTTAACAAGGAAGGAATAGACTTTTAGAGCCAAGGCTACCTGCCTATCCATAAATGTTTATCTGGCGACCTGCACTTGCTGCTCCTCGTTTTATGTGGGGAAGACGAATTGCAGGTTCAACGATAGGATTTTGAGGCATCTATCAGCTGTTAGACTTAAGGACTAGCGGAATGCAGTCTCTATACATATACAGAAATATCCAGGTCATCGTTTCCTGTTTCAGGTTTTACAACAAATCAATGGAAACAGTAGGAAGGGCAATATTTCTATTTACACAGAATATTGTGAAACAATGTGGATCATTGAATTAGGGGCTAATAGGTATCCAGGACTCAATGGTGCAGTGCCTATAAGACCCATTCTGAATATGTGCAGACCTTACATTCAGAAAGATTCATCCTTAATTGATTTGTTTTATTAGTTTTAGCATTTGATTGGTGCATATACATTTAAATATCAAGTGAATTATTCTGTGCTGTATGTCAGAAGAAGGGTCTTGTACCTGAAAGTGCTAACATCCTTGTCTGGTAAATTAAACTATATTTGTTTTCAGCCTTTTGGTCTGTGGATCATTTTTTCCTGCCATTTGCTGCTTGTGGGACTACAGACCTTAACTACCTACCACTTTTGGACTTTTTATTTCAATAACAAATTTAAGTAAGGTATTATCTCTTCTCATGGCTCCCACCCTGAAAGGCTCACACAGTTAGAAGGTATGCATCCAGTTGGGAATTTTTTTTTAAAATAAAAATAAAATGGACAGCCACGCTGGTCTACCCTCAATAACAAACTTAACTATGGTAACTACTTTTTCTAAAGTCTTTCTGCTTAAACTGTTTAATTCAGCAATACTGGGTCAACAGCTCCAAATTCCCAGCCCTTAAATAAGGCTCCTAATGCTAAAAAGTTCCACCAAATTGTACTGTTAAAGTTGCTGTCTGTATTTAAAAACATAACTCCCTACATATTCTTAAAATTAGATAGTTTGCCCCAAGTATCTTCTTTCTTACATCTAAAATAATACCCTGAACACAATAATTTCACTCTGCTCACATAGCCCTAATAATTATACCCTGCAGCTAGAAAATTGACCTGCAAGTGCATAAAATACAGCTTAAACATAGTTTATAAATTGGTGCAAAAAATCAAATTAAAAATACAGCCAAACATACAATCATACATACCAAAAGCCTAAGGAAATACTTGGAGTTAGTTTTAGTAGCCCTGCTCCGCCAGTGGTAGTAGCATATGGGCTTTATTTTCAGGCTAAAGTGGATCAGTGTAACTTTGTTGCAGTATTTAGTCTACTTCTTAAATCCTAGACTCTGTACAAACAGCCTAGTTTAATGGTAGTAGCATTTGGGCTTTATTTTCAGGCTAAAGATACAAGATGCTGTATGCAGAATAATGTGACCCTGATTAGTGTTTCATCTTATACGTGCTATATCCTGATTACTTGTTCTTTTTAGCTACCAAATACTTAAAACTGTTTCTTAGGGCAGTGCAGTATATTATTAATGTAAGGATTATGCTTTTTTCTCTCAGTCACTGTGTTATATATGGCATAAAACACTGTTCAATCACTTTTTTTTGCTATAGTTCTATTTCTGCTGATGAACTAACATTAAATAGATATTATTAGGTATTATCTCTTCTCATGGCTCCAGCCTGTAAGGCTCGCACAGTTAGAACGTCTGCATCCAGTTGGGAATTTTTTTAAAAATAAAAATAAAATGGACAGCCACACTGGTCTTCCCTCAATAACAAACTTAACTAAGGTAACTACTTTTTCTAAAGTCTTTCTGCTTAAACTGTTTAATTCAGCCGTACTGGGACAACAGCACCAAACATCCCAGCCCTTAAATAAGACTCCTAATGCTAAAAAATTCCACCAAATTGTACTGTTAAAGTTGCTGTTTGTGTTTAAAAACAGAACATAGATTAGAATTTAAAGCAAGTACTGTATACTGCTGACCTGGGTCTAAAAGCACCTTTTAGGCCGTCACCCACATTAATTTCGCTCCCGCCATATTCTTAAAATTAGATAGTTTCCCCTGAGTATCTTCTTTCTTACACCTTAAATAATACCCTGAACACAATAATTTGACTCTGCTCTCCCTCACATAGCCCTGAAAATTATACCCTGCAGCTATAAAACTGACCTGCAAGTGTATAAAATACAGCTTAAACATAGTCTATAAATTGGTGCAAGAAACAAATTAAAAATACAGTCAAAAATACAACCATACATACCAAAAGCTTACTGAAATACTTGGAGTTAGTGTTAGTAGCTCCGCTCTGCCAATGATAGTAGCATTTGGGCTTTATTTTCAGGCTAAAGTGGATCAGTGTAACTTCGCTGCAGTATTTAGTCTACTTCTTAAATCATAGACTCTATACAAATAGCCTACTTTAATGGTAGTAGCATTTAGGCTTTATTTTCAGGCTAAAGATATAAGATGCTGTATGCAGAATAGTGTGACCCTGATTAGCGTTTCATCTTATATGTGCTATATCCTGATTACTTGTTCTTTTTAGCTACCAAATACTTAAAACTGTTTCTTAAGGCAGTGCAGTGTACTATTAATGTAAGGATTATGCTTTTTCTCTCAGTCGCTAAGTTATATATGGCATAAAACACTGTTCAATCAATTTATTTTTGCTATAGTTATATTTCTGCTGAAGAACTAACACTAAATATCTATTTTTAGGTATTATGTCTTCTCATAGCTCCCACCCTGAAAGGCTCTCACAGTTAGAATGTCTGCATCCAGTTGGAAATCTTTTTTAAAAGAAAAAAAAAAACAGACAGCCACACTGGTCTTCCCTCAATAACAAACTTAACTAAGGTTATTCCTTTTTCTAAAGTCTTTCTGCTTAAACTGTTTACTTCAGCTGTACTGGGTCAATAGCACCAAACTTCCCAGCCCTTAAATAAGGCTCCTAATGCTAAAAAGTTCCACCAAATTGTACTGTTAAAGTTGCTGTCTGTGTTTAAAAACAGAACATAGATTAGAATTTAAAGCAAGTACTGTATATTTCTGACCTGGACTAAATGCACCTTTTAGACTGTCACGAACAGTAACTTGGCTCCCTCTATATTCTTAAAATTAACTAGTGTGCCCCAAGTATCTTCTTTCTTACACCTAAAATAATACCCTGAACATAGTAATTTGCTCTCCCTCACATAGCCCTGAAAATTATACCCTGCAGCTATAAAAGTGACCTGCAAGTGTATAAAATACAGCTTAAACATAGTCTATAAATTGGTGCAAAAAAACAAATTAAAAATACAGCCAGACATACAACCATACTTACCAAAATCCTAAGGAAATACTTGGAGTGTTAGTAGCCCAGCTACATGCAGGCTTGCTCCACTCCCCTCCCTGCCCCCAATTTCCACCTGCCCCCCACTAGTGCTACATTTAAACTAAATTTAGCCACTTCATGCTAAGTACCAATCAGTGCCTCATACATCACTGAACAGCCCTCCCCCTTAACCTATTTTATTCTCTTACATTCTTCCGCACCCTGTTAGCACACTCAACCATCAAAATTGGCCCGTCCCCTTAACAAAATGCAAACAAGTAAAAAAATACTAATTACCCTACTGCCTATACTATTTCTAGTTTTCCATCTTACTGCCTACGAACAAAAAATTGATTGTGGTATTCTCTATCCAAATGGTCAAACAGCCACCCACAACTTTACACATAACACCAAACACTTTACTATCCCCAGCATACCGAATCTACCACCCTCAACAAAATATTTCCCTTGTAAAGCCACAAAACATAATCCTAAAGACAAACACTATATAACATTTATAAACAAACTCCTTAAGCTTAAAGTATCCTGTCACTATAACCTTATAACACATGGGGACATCCATCCCAAACCTGGACCACCCACACCCAATAACCTTCACTCCCCTACCACAACCCCCACAGTCAAGCTATCCCTTTCTACTCCCACTAGTTCCCTCCCAGCATTTCACCTAAATAGAAGTATTAACAATAAGATTCCCAACCTACACGCCCTCCTAGTAACCCACTCCCCAGACATTGTGTCTTACGGAAACCTGGCTAAAACCTAGTACTACCGATAATGATATACTACCTCCAGGATATAATATTCACTAGTTAGACCGTACTAACCTAGTACTACTGATAATGAGATACTACCTCCAGGATATGATATTCACTAGTTAGACCATACTAACCTAGTACTACTGATAATGAGATACTACCTCCAGGATATAATATTCACCGGTTAGATCATACTAACCTAGTACTACTAATAATGAGATACTACCCCAGGATATAATATTCACTGGTTAGACCGTACTAACCTAGTACTACTGATAATGAGATACTACCTCCAGGATATAATATTCACCGGTTAGACTGTACTAACCTAGTACTACTGATAATGAGATACTACCTCCAGGATATAATATTCACTGGTTAGACTGTACTAACCTAGTACTACTGATAATGAGATACTACCTCCAGGATATAATATTCTAACCTAGTACTACTGATAATGAGATACTACCCCAGGATATAATATTCATAACCTAGTACTGCTGATAATGAGATACTACCTCCAGGATATAATATTCACCGGTTAGACTGTACTAACCTAGTACTACGGATAATGAGATACTACCTCCAGGATATAATATTCACTGGTTAGACTGTACTAACCTAGTACTACTGATAATGAGATACTACCTCCAGGATATAATATTCACCGGTTAGACCGTACTAACCTAGTACTACTGATAATGAGATACTACCCCCAGGATATAATATTCAATGGTTAGACTGTACTAACCTAGTGCTACTGATAATGAGATACTACCTCCAGAATATAATATTCACTAATTAGACCGTACTAACCTAGTACTACTGATAATGAGATACTACCGCCAGAATATAATATTCACTAGTTAGACTGTACTAACCTAGTACTACCGATAATGAGATACTACCTCCAGAATATAATATTCACTAGTTAGACCGTACTAACCTAGTACTACTGATAATGAGATACTACCTCCAGGATATAATATTCACTGGTTAGACTGTACTAACCTAGTACTACTGATAATGATATACTATCTCCAGGATATAATATTCACTGGTTAGACTGTACTAACCTAGTACTACTGATAATGATATACTACCTCCAGGATATAATATTCACTAGTTAGACCATACTAACCTAGTACTACTGATAATGAGATACTACCCCCAGGATATAATATTCACCGGTTAGACTGTACTAACCTAGTACTACCGATAATGAGATACTACCTCCAGGATACAATATTCACCAGTTAGACCATACTAACCTAGTACTACTGATAATGAGATACTACCCCCAGGATATAATATTCACTGGTTAGACTGTACTAACCTAGTACTACTGATAATGAGATACTACCTCCAGGATATAATATTCACTGGTTAGACTGTACTAACCTAGTACTACTGATAATGATATACTACCTCCAGGATATAATATTCACTAGTTAGACCGTACTAACCTAGTACTACTGATAATGAGATACTATCCCCAGGATATAATATTCACCGGTTAGACTGTACTAACCTAGTACTACCGATAATGAGATACTACCTCCAGGATACAATATTCACCGGTTAGACCATACTAACCTAGTACTACTGATAATGAGATACTACCCCCAGGATATAATAGTCACCGGTTAGACTGCACTAACCTAGTACTACCGATAATGAGATACTACCTCCAGAATATAATATTCACTAGTTAGACCGTACTAACCTAGTACTACTGATAATGAGATACTACCACCAGAATATAATATTCACTAGTTAGACTGCACTAACCTAGTACTACCGATAATGAGATACTACCTCCAGAATATAATATTCACTAGTTAGACCGTACTAACCTAGTACTACTGATAATGAGGTACTACCTCCAGGATATAATATTCACAAGTTAGACCGTACTAACCTAGTGCTACGGATAATGAGATACTATCTCCAGAATATAATATTCACTAGTTAGACCGTACTACAAGGAAAGGAAGTGGGAGAGCAGTCCTTTACAAAAAAACTCTAACTGTTAATAGAGATACCATTCGACCACCCCAATTCAGTAATGCAGAACTCCTCATAACCAAACTACAGATTAACCAGAAAAAATGTTTGAACATCATCTGTGCTTACATTCTGCCAGGCAACAATTTAAATACCCTACAAGATATCCTATACTTGTTATCCACTACCTATCCCCACAAAACTATAGTTCTTGGTGACTTCAATACCGACTGGCACAACTATTCCTCCAAACCCCCCCTCAAGCCTAGAAACTTATCTGGGTTTAAACAGACCATAACCTCTCCCACTAGGATAAACAAACCAAGCAACAGGGAAAGTATCCTAGACTGGATCCTGGTTAATAACCAACCCCAACTGTACACAGCTGGCACTCTCCCTGATGACCTTAGTGACCATTTACTAACCTATATCATAAAACATAAAGCAGGAAACCCTCACCAGACCAAATATAAAATGCTTAGAAACAGGAAAAACTTTGACACTGCTCTATTCCTAAATGAACTAAAAGCAGTTGATTGGTCAAAACTAAAAAAATCTACCATTAGAAGAGGCTATAGCTCACTTTAACACTAAATTCCTAAGTATCCTTGATTCCCATGCTCCAGCACGTACAATAAAATCTAGATCAAACACAGCACCATGGCTCATAAAAGATACCAAATCTAAAATCAGAGAACAATTAAAGCCCACTTGACCATCTAAAATATCGTCAATTCAGGAATGATGCAAAAAAATCTATTTTATTAGATAAAAAAAGCTTCTACCAAAATCCCCTACAAAACACCAAAAACAACCCTCCAAAGTTCTGGGCAGGCTTAAACCAACTACTTCATCCATGTCATTCTACCACCACAACCCCGGTTAAGAGACCATAGCTGGCACTTAAAATAACTTTTTCACTGAAACAATTCAATCGTTAACAAATCAACTAACCCAGACAAACTTAAACCACACCCATAATCTACCCACTAATCACACCAATTTAGTTTCCAACCGATATCCACTAGTTTTATCAAAACACTTACAAAAAAACTAAAACCTACTACCCTGCCTGCTGACCTCCTCCCTGCAGAGTACCTGCAAATAGCTGCAGATGCCATTACATATCCCATATCTATCCTTATCAACAGAAACTTATCTGAAAGCACTATCCCCTCCCTCTGGAAAATATCTCACATCATCCCACTCCATAAAGGTGGTATTTCTACAGACATATCCAACTATAGACCCATTGCCATTCTTTCCCCACTAGCCAAAATAATTGAGAATGTCTACACAAGCAACTAATAACTTTAATAGTAGAATAACTTACTATCTAACTCCCAGCATGGTTTCAGGCCATACCACAGCACCACCACAGCCCTCCTTTCCTTTATTAATGCCATAAGTCAAAACAGGACTGACAATAGGCTATTCTCCACCCTCTTTCTTGACCTATCAAAAGCCTTTGACATGGTCAGCCATGAACTTCTCATTCTTTCTCTAAAATCTATTTCCCTCAATAAGCAAGCAATCCAGTGGTTCCAGTCCTACCTGACTGGTAGACAACAGGCGGTACTATGGCAGGGCAAACTCTCCAGCCAGCTACCTCTCACACTTGGTGTCCCTCAAGGCTACATACATGGTCCACTACTCTTCTTTATTTTTATCAACAACCTTCATACTGCTATCCCTAAAGCTAACTGTATTCAATATGCAGATTATTCCACTCTGATCTGCTCAGCCACCTCCCCATCTGAACTGCAAATCCTAACCCAAAATACATTTAATACTATTGAGAACTGGCTCTCCAACCAACGCCTACTGCTGAACCCCAATAAAACTAAACTTCTACTCTTCACCCCCACTAGTAGATCTGCCAAACTTTTATTCTCTGTCACGTCTAACAATGGTACCACTATCTCCCCAGATCAACACACCAAACTTCCAGGGGTTATCATAGACAATAATCTCAAATTTGACCTACAGGTCAACAAAACCATACAGACCATCAATAAGAAGCTTGGATCACTGTATAGTAACAAGACATTTTTAACCCCACCAGCTAGGACTGCAATCGCCCTGTCACACCTACTCTCTACTCTTTTATATGCCTCTCCTGTACTCTCAAACCTTAACAAATCTGAACTAGGTAAGCTGTCCCATAGCTACAACCATATTGCCAGATTCGCCACTGGCTCCACCTATGGAACCCACCACTGCCAGGACCTGAAATGACTAGAGTGGCTAGAACTGTCCAGCTTAATTCAATTCAATCATCTCTTAATAGTGCACACAATTCTGTACCACCCTGAGGATGTCCCCTCACTTATAAATATTATTAAGCCAGGGTCCACTTCATATGACCTAAATTTCATCTGAGACCAAAAGACTGAAAGTTCAAAAGACTGAAAACTCATTTGACTGAAACTCATAACACTGACACATTAAAGTAAAAGGTATATGCCCTTTTCCTCACTGTAGTGCGATCCTGGAGTTAGTATATATAGTTAGGAGGGGTGGGGGGTGAAGCCCCCCCACATAGTTTTGGTAAATATTGTTTTCTGCAAAGAGTTATTCATTGCAGTTATTAATATCCATGTGTCCCCCCACACCCTCCCTAACAATATATACTAACACCGGGGTCGCACTACAGTGGGGAAAGGGGCATATACCTTTTACTTTAATGTGTCAGTGTTATGAGTTTCAGTCAAATGAGTTTTCAATCTTTTGAACTTTCAGTCTTTGGTCTCAGACAAATGAATTTCAGTCAAATGAAATTTAGGTCATATGAAGTAGACCCATTAAGCCATATAGCAACCTGAGATCCCTACAGTCAGCCAACAAGCTACTGGTCCAAACCCACAAAGCTAATAACTCTGCTGGAGAATCCCTGTTTGCCAAGCTATATAACCCTATGATCCTCCAAAAGTCTTTTTAAAAAAAACTCAAAAAGTATCTCAAAGTGAACTGGCTTTGCCCATGTACCAACCCTGATTAAGTTATAAACTGAAAGCATAATCTGTAAATATCATAACATGCAACTACATCACCAAGCTTTATATCTAATCTGACATCTCTTGCTTTTAATTGTGTCTGTCCATGAGAATTGTGAGTCCCTACTAGGGAACACTACTAAACCATTGTACATAATCACTTTGTTTTATATTTTCTAATGTTATCTAACTTCTTGTGTAATCTATGTAAGTTTGTCTATTTGGAGCTTTTCTCCCCTGGCCTCCGGTGAAAATGGACATGTATCCAGTCGGACTATCCCGGTAAACAAATGTAAAATAAATAAATAATAAACTAATCTTGAATCTCTTTAGGAAAGGAGGGGTCCCGCTTTCTTTTACTGGAAACTACTCTACAAGAAGAATCAGTAGTTTGAATGAAACCTTGAGCCAGTCTTAGGAAATTACTCATATGGAAAGTAATGTTAGGAGCAGCAGATATATGCTTGCCTTTCTGTTTCTTTTTGACAGTAAAAATGGGCCAACTGTGTTACTAATGGCAGCCACTGCTTTCTCAGGGATGGGCACAACATTCCCTGTACCCACTCTCAAGATAGACAAGAGTGGTTCTCTCTTGTTGATTCAGAGGACCCCAGCAGCCACAGTGGATGTGGCTACCTCACAGTCCAAAGTGGCTGCAGGTGATACATCAGAGAGATCTGCGATAAACAATGAGCCATCTGAAGTACAACAAATGGCCACAGCAGAGTCACCCTCCTGTGGCTGAGGCAAATTGGCAGCCTTATGTGGTGGCAAAGGCTGTTTGCTTAACTTTTTCCATTTATGGTAGGAAGAAATAGTGGCCATGGGACAGACAATCTGTTCCAAGGCCAAGCTGAAAATGGTTCCTCTATCCTGGGGAAGACAAGTAACAATGCCAGTAAAACCACCTTTTTACACAAAAGTTATTATTTTAGTACTTTTTGACAGAAAAAAACACAGTAGCAAGCATTTTCAAACACTATGCCAGACCCATAATGTTAAAATAAATACAAATTTTCCTCAGAAAATATTTTATCAGTTAGATAACACTACTTTTAAACTGACAAACAATGAGTGCTCTTTTTAAAAGTACATTTCAGTCTCAAGACAGTTCATTAATATGCAATACTCCTAGCTTTAAAATAACTTTCCTGAACAAGAAAGTAATAAAACATCAGTACAAAATAAGAAAATGGAAGCTTATTCTCCAAAGTGAACTTATCTGTCCATCTAAGGAAAACATAAGCCGACTACCAATCCTCAAAATCCTCAAAGGAGCACACTCTTCAGCAGCAGTAAGGTTCTGAGGGGCTTCTCACCAAACTTGTATTTTAGTGAGCTCATCACAAGCTGCTTGACAGTTTGGATGCATTGAAGGTGTCCTAAATCTTTGGAAGCTGGCCGGCTGATATATCCTTGGCTGGATATAACCCATTTAGATAAGGCTATTGCAGCAGTGATCTATATGAAGAACAACTGAAGTGGAGAACAAAGTTGTCCAAGGTGATAACACTAACTACTGTGCTAACCAGAGTGACAACTAGCTTATTTGTAATTATAGTCTTATGCAGCATGACTTTTACTGTGTGCCTTTAAAGACCTGCCTATGTATTTAAGACAATCTTAAAACCCTGGAAAAACATTATATTTGATTCAGAAAGTGCATTCTTCTGAAAGCTGCAATTCAAATTCCACTGACAAGTGAGTCATTAAGTGCTTTACCCAAACTCAAACTGAATGCAAAGTTCACAGCATACTGTTTCTTTTCAGTAACATACTATATATTGGGTCTATGTTAAATCAGTGAACGCTTAAAAAGTGAATGCTGATTTAGCGACCCTCTTTAAACGAAAGCTCAAAATCCCTTACACTCAGAATAGCAATTTTTTCCCCAGGAAAAAAAATTGCTGTTCCACAAAAAAAATAAATAAATAAATAAATAATTCAAAACAGTAGGGACTTCACCCCCCCCCCCCCCACTTAAATATACCAACTCTGAGATCGCACCACAGTGGAGGAAATGGCAAAGTTCCGAAAATGGCCCAGCAATTTTATTCCCTGGGAAAAAATCACTGTTCCGAGTGTTCCTGATTTTCAGCTTTCACTCAAAGAGGGTCAGTAAATCAGGGTTTGCTTTTTTAAGCGTTCGCTGATTTAATGTAGACCCTATATCTCATCCCATTATGCATCTGTTTACAATGATCACATTGAAACCTTTTCTGACTATGAATGGTGCAGACCCCTTTGGAATTTTAGTGAGCCAGTCATAGGCTTCGTCTTTAGGTGTATGTGGTGCAACCAGTTTCCAGATTAATATATACGCAGAGATTACGCCAAATACTTCTCTGAAAGAATATGGTTCTTCACCAAGAACTGATATAGTCCTCATATATATGCTGATGACTTCATAATGAATTTAAATTCTTTGATTTTTCTGAAAAGACAAATTAACGTTTTCTTCACCATTTTTCTTCATAAGTCACTTTATCAGCAACAACACAAATGTCTTTATGTTAGAGTTACATACTGATGTCTGTGTGCAGTGCATAGTAAGCTAGATTGTATTAGTCAGTGGAATGCATAATAGTGAATGCACATTACCAATAGAAAGTTTCTCAAGGGTCAGCTTAAAGAAATGGCAGACATTAGCTATTTCCAATACATACGCTATGCAGAGTTGTGTTCCCAGTGAATTACTACCCAAAATCCATCACACGCTGTAACATTTGGTGATAAGAGCTCTTGTAAGTTGTTACAGAGCTATTTCATTTTAAAAGCAGTTGCACTACAGCAAAAAGTGTGTACTGGGATGCAAGTTTTGGGTTTGCTATATAAAGTAATTTCAAGACTTTGAGAAACCACAGTTATAAAACCTCACAGATGCTCCTCTAGTTATTAGCACTGTACTATGAGTATGTAGAGTGAAAGACCTCCTCCTGAAGCTGGGTTACACTTTAATATCTAACTCTGGCTTACACTCAAGTGTCTTTCTGCAGGGACCATGGTATTGTACTCTGCAAACATCTGACGTATGCTATGAAAACAACTGGTTTGTTTGACTGGCCATCCTACATTTCTCAGGGTCCAGCAGCAGTGATCTGGTCTGCTGGCCAATAACAAACATCTCAGATATTCAGTGCTACCGACTCCATTTTAGTTAAATGAATCTTTTTACAAAAAGTTGAGATTAACTGCTCTCCCACCACCCGCAATGAGTAGAAGCATCAACAGGGGGGCACTTATACCTTGTCACATTTTATCAGAAGGCATGCACCCCTTCCTCTTTTGCACAATTCCATGTGTGTTTTGCTAAATGAGTACTTAACGTGACAGTGTTAGTCTGTCTCCTTGTCTAATTAGATTTCAGGATTTGCAAAAGTAGAAAATAACTCTGGCAGCCATCATTCTATTCATGTGGCCTTCCTTGCAGGATTAGAAATTATCCCTTAAAACATTTGATTTTTCATTCCTGTGGGGCAGCTCCTCTGTCTTCTGAAAGCCTTCCTGAAGACAAATCTTATATTTCAGCAATGTGGTTGTATGGTACTAGAAGGAATGGTCATTCACATAAAGAATAATTTTTTATTCTGTCAAATGCCTGCCAAGTACAGTTAATCAAGACCAGTTATAGAAAGGGGATTTACACATAATGCTATGGGCCACCAACAAAAGGGTTACTTCAGACATAGTAAGAAATAAATAAATAAATAAATAAATAAATAAATAAATAAAATAATTTCTGTTGTCCCTCAAAGTGGTAGTTAAAAATCCATTCAGATGTAAGCACCTTACTTTTTTGTAAGGTGTTGAGTTACTAATTAAAGATGTCACCAGTCATAATTATAAACTATATGAAAATGAAATAAAATATTAATGCTTCCTTGTATGCTTTTATACACTATATGAGGTATCAAACATAGTGCTCATAAATGTAGTATGCCCGCAGGCATATTTGTTCATACAAGCCTGCAAGGGGAGAGGGAGTGAGGAGTTTAGGATTGTAGATTTTATGGGCTGTACTGATGTTTGTTGAAGAGGTTTCATTTGCATATAGTTTGGTAAAGGAAGGATTTAGAAAGAATGGGTTTGCTCAATGAGGAGGTGCTTTAGGTTCAAGAAGAAAAATGAGGGTTAGGAATATGAGAGACAAGAGTGGGTTAGCCTCTTTTCTGTTGTTTTTTGTTGCAAGACAAACAACGTTCTCAGTAGAAAAAACACTTTAATGTGAAGAGCAAAGCTTTCGGATAAAATCCTTTATCAATACTGAAAATACAAATGCAAATGCAGAGTATATATAGGTCTAAAAAAGTCATATGACCGGCAGCCAAGAAGTCACATGACTCAACCATTAAAACAAAACATGTAAAAATAAATAAATATGCAAAGCTAAAAATTGCAACAGCATAATGCATATATGAAAACAAAAAACATTTAAAAAAAGCAGAATCAGAAGCTTAAGCAATGGTATAACATAGAGAAGCCGTCTCTACATCTAAGAAGGTACCTTTTGGTAACCCTAGACATAGTATCTTTGTTTACTGTCATTCCAACTGATATTGGCCTGGATTTGTTGAGGGAATTCTTAGTCTCATGTCCTGATCCCAACTTCCACAAAATAGAAAAAATATGTACTCTCATGGATGTGGTGTTGAGAAATAATGTTTTCCTTTTTAATGAATCTTTGTATCTTCAGCTCACAGGTGTGGCTATGGGTACTTCGGTAGCCAATACTTATGCCAACCTAGTTTTATACCAGTGGGAAAGGAAACATTTATTTAGTGGTTTGAATCCATATAAAGATAATGTAAAGTTCTTTCAACGATTTGTGGATGACTGTTTTTTGATTTGGGGGGGCACGTTACAGGATTTGAATGATTTTATGCTGTACATCAATTCAATTTCATCTTTTTTGAAGTTCAAAATGTGTTCATCTGAAATCACTATTAATTTTCTGGATATCAACTTGAGTCTTGACGATGGTACACTTAGAACAAGCCTCCATAGAAAGGAAGTTTGTGCAGGAAGGTACACTCATGCAAGTAGTATGCATGCGCCACATGTTTTTAGAGGTACTGTCAGATCTCAATTTTATAGAGCCAGTAGGTTTAACACGGAAGATCCTAGCTTCTCTGAACAGTTGAATGAGATGATAGCTGATTTCACTAACAGTGGTTATGATGCTACCATCTTAAATAATGAGAAACTAAATGTGCTAGAGGAAAGAAAGTCGAGGGTGGCCCCTGTTATGTCAAATGACGCCATAGAAATACAAGCTGTTGGCTTGCCCAATGTGTCCATCCAGAATGAGATGAAAGTAAGATACGTTACTTCGTTTAGTACAAAGACACCATGTATTAAATGTATTATCCATAAGAATTGGCTAATTTTGATGGCATCTGAAGAGCTAAAAGCAATGTTGGGCAATGTCCCATTTTTTGCATATCGTAACATGAGAACCCTCAAGAGTGTCCTCTGTTACAAAGATTTTCCTACAAATATCACAACACATCCATCCAGCACTATGGGTACACAAAAATGTTATAATTGCTCGTGCTGTGATGACATTGATGATGAACATTTAGGTATCTTTGAACACCCAGTCAGTAAGAGGCTGTTTAGGTTCAATGTAACTGCTACTTGTGTTACCACCCAAGTGGTTTACCTTGCTACCTGTGTATTATGCAACTCTTTCTATGTGGGTAAAACCACGCGTAAACTTAAAGATAGGATCACAGAACACAAGTCTGAAATCCGAAGATGTGTTGACACTAATGCTTTATATAAACACAGGCTATGTTTTGGTGAACAGCATGTATTTAAATTTAAAGCTATAGACCATGTTTCACCCTCACCCAGAGGTGGTGATATCAATAACAAATTAGAAATTAAAGAATACAACTGGATAATTAGATTGATGGGTGACTCACCCCCTGGTTTGAATAGTACTGTCAGCCTTAAACCTATTTTGGTTAGAATGAGTAGATCTAGATTATGACATTTTCTCTTTATGTATATGATTGCACATTTGATTTTAAGGTATAAAAGTATGCTTTTTTTAAAAATATACATTCTTGCTTTTTTTAAATGTTTTTTGTTTTCATATATGCATTATGTTGTTGCAATTTTTAGCTTTGCATATTTATTTATTTTTACATGTTTTGTTTTAATGGTTGAGTCATGTGACTTCTTGGCTGCCGGTCATATGACTTTTTTAGACCTATATATACTCTGCATTTGCATTTGTATTTTCAGTATTGATAAAGGATTTTATCCGAAAGCTTTGCTCTTCACATTAAAGTGTTTTTTCTACTGAGAACGTTGTTTGTCTTGCTGGACCTCTTGGCATTTGTGTTTGGACGTTTTTTGTTGCAAGCCATCTTTCCCCTTATTGTTAGTGTGTAATGTTGTTTGGGGGGTTTATTTGGTATTTAGGTGCAGTAAGACAGGTTTAGGTTTGAACCTCACTTCTGTTCCCCTCCTTCATGATTGGAAGGTATGGCAATTACAGTAGTGAGTGGCCATATGCTGCTTCAAGGTTTGATTTCATTAGTTGTAGTGAATAATAGGTTTAACGCTGCTTGTGTCTGGGGATGCATGGTGAATATTCCCTAGGATGCCTCAAGAAATCTTAACCTTGCTTAAATGAGGTTTTATATTATGGTCAGAATATTATTTGAATGGTGAGCATTTAATACATGCTACAAAATAAATGTTTTTTTTCTTATTTAGTAATATTTATAATATTATGCGAAAGTTCATTTGTATAGTTATTTTGCTATGTTTGTATGTATGTATCAATTGATATAAAGTTATACTAAACTGGTCACTATGGCAAAACTGGTGTTTTTTTTGCCTAGCAGGGTTTTATGGACAAACAAGCCTTCCGTTCACTGATATAAATGTGAAGCCTTAAAAATATCTAAGCAGTGTATTTCTTGATGTCTGCCACTAAATACCTCACACAGTCTAGAAACTACATAGCTGTCAGCTTATTGTCTTTTGTATGGCTCTTCAAATCAGACATTTACATTCTATATTCAAAATGCTATTACACATCATTAGGAACATGAAGATCACTGTACTGACTGAGAAGTGACAGCTCTAAATTACGCATCTCCTCTAAACACAAATGTTTTGAAATCCAGCTGGCAGAATGAAGGATTCTGTTCTGAAATGACCTTTTATGGTTTCTGTGTATGTCTAGTTCTATAAGAACCCTCATTGATGAAATACATTAATAAAAACACAACACAATTAATTAAAAAAGCAATCATCCACATCAAAGCATGGCATTGTAAATTATTTTGCATACTTCATGTTTAGAGAAAAGGACAAAGACAATGACAGAGTTACTCTCAGTGCACACTGAAACTGCCTTTATTCCTAAGAAATGAATACACACGATAATACAAGCATTTTAAGTGTAAATCCGAACATGTCGGCTAAGTGTCTGAAAATATGTTTGCTAAGTCGATTCACTGACTTTCCACAATGGTTTAGAATGCTGGTGATCCTCATTCACTTACTGATAGCTTGCTCATCTTTAAAAAATGTTTACCACATACTGCATTATGGAAACTACAAGGGCAACCATATATGGTTACATATATGGTTATGTTTATATATATATATATATATATATATATATATATATATATATATGTGGATTAGTTTCAGATGACAATAACTTCATTTGACTGAAACTCATTTGACTAAGACCATAAGACTGAAATTTCAAAATACTGAAAAATCATTTGACTGAAACCCATAATACTGAAATCTTACAATGCTAAATTTCAACATACTAAATTGTAAAGTGGAAGATATAAAGCCAGAATAGGTGGAGGGCTGTGCCCCCCACATCCCCCGAACTATATATACTAACTCCAGGATCTCACTACCCCATCACGAAAAGAAGACAAAAGTATCAGTAGCATTGATCATTGAAATTGCCACACGCACTGACTACAGTGTGTTGCATAGAGAGAGACACAAGGTCATAAAATATCAAATGTCATAAAATATTAGTATCTGCAGGCAGAAATGAGAGCAATGTGGAAGAAAGATACCAGACAGTTCCAATAGTAGTAGGAACAACGGATCTTATAAAAAAAGAATCAACAATGGTATTTAGATGCGTTACCAATCAATGAAACCCCGTGTAAATTGCAGAAAGAGTCACTACACGGCACATTGCAGGTGCTGTGAAGAGCACTTTTGGCTGACATGAAAGATTTAAACAATATTAATTTCATGATCTTTAATCATAGTTTAGGAATAGGGTCCATTCCCGTCATTGTATTAGAAACCCAAAAGATTTGGAGAAATTAAGAAGAGTGTAACCAAGATGAACTCTCATTATTTATATATCTTCTCACAAAATGCCAAATTAAATAAACATTTTTTCTACTAATATTTGACTAAATAGATGAAAAATAACAGTAAAATGCCAATCTGTGATAATATGCAGCATGTACACAGATGGGTCTACCTGAGAATGACAAAAGTGCAGAACACTGACGACGAGAACACCGACACCAGAAGATCGACAACGGAGAAGACCGACAGTTCAGAATCCCGATGCTGAGAACAACGACATGTTAAGGTAAGTGTGTGATAGGGACGGATGTTATGGTAGGGTGCGGGTCAGGTAAGTGTGCAATAGTGACGGACTTTAGGTTTAGGGGCAGGTTGAGTGAGTTAGGGTCCGGGTAAGGTAAATGTGCGATAGTGACGGACTTGAGGGTTAGGGGTGGATTAAGTGAGTTAGGGTTATGGTGTGGGTAAGGTAAGTGTGTAATAGTGACAGAGTTAAGGGTTAGGGGCAGATTAAGTGAGTTAGGGTTAGGGTTAGGGTGCTGGTAAGGTAAGTGTGCGATAGTGACAGACCTTAGGGTTAGGGTTTGGGTTAAGGTTAGTGCATAGATAGTTGTGTATGTAAGGTTTAGTGTAGGTTTGTAAGATTTTTGGTGTGCTTGTGCTGTGTGTGTGTTTTTTGGGAAAGGTATTTGTTTTGTTGATTGTCGGGATTTTGGTTTGTCGGGCATGTGAAGTTTCGTATTTTTGAACTTTTTTATTTGTCATTTTTTTTTCGTGTCGGTTATTTCGTTGTCGGTGTTTTGGCATGTCGGTGTTATCAGGTAGACCCTCACAGACATATACACTCATATATATTTTTGCTCTGGTCTCCCACTGACCATAGTTCTTTCTCCCCTGACCATTTAGTTGTCCTCTTCTTTTCCCCCTTGGAATGAACAAATTATATACATTTCTACAATGTCCATTGGGGAAACTGGCGCACCTTCTTTTACTAGGACATACACCACTTCATTCCTCTCCCTCTTCAATCAGCTATAGCAAGTGACCAAGCAGCTAATTATACCTAGGTCATAGTCAGGGTTCTCTTTGTCAATAGATCTGGGACTCGTGTATATGCAATTCTACCTAGGCCATAGTCAGGGTTCTCTTTGTCAGTAGATCTGGGACTCGTGCATATGTAATTCTACCTGGTCCATAGTCAGGGTTCTCTTTGTCAGTAGATCTGGGACTCGTGCATATGTAATTCTACCTGGTCCATAGTCAGGGTTCTCTTTGTCAGTAGATCTGGGACTCGTGCATATGTAATTCTACCTGGTCCATAGTCAGGGTTCTCTTTGTCAGTAGATCTGGGACTCGTGCATATGTAATTCTACCTGGTCCATAGTCAGGGTTCTCTTTGTCAGTAGATCTGGGACTCGTGCATATGTAATTCTCTATCTTAGCTTGTATTTTACTGTTAGTATTCACCGTTATAAAAGCCTTCATTAGAACAAAAGCTCTTCCTTATCTCTTATACTTCTAAAGCACAAAGTAGTACCTTATACACAAACTATCTGAAAATGTAGTCAATTAACAAAATGTAAGGACAGCATTAAGTTCCAAATAAACTTTAAATAGGTCTATTACAGGTATTCCTATGTGAGTAGTTTGAAACACACCTGCTCACTGCCACTTGCTTTGAAAAGCAAGTGCTTTGAACTACCACTATCCAAATATCTCATTCCAAAATAGCTCCTACAGCTCCCAATCCTATACACTACAAAGACCTACAAGGACCTAAACCATTAAGCTAAAACTCCTTCCCACTTAACAACACAACTCCTCTGTCCCTAACCCTAAACCTCCACTCCCCCTCCCCTTTCAACCATTGCCTAAACCTAAAACACCAGCCCCCCAGCCTAAATTCCCCAGTCACTCTCTAACCCCAAAACTCTTTCCACTCCCACATCAAAAAACTCCACCCCCTTCCCTAAACATACATTTTTTGATCACCTCCTAAATTTAAAACTTCCTTCCTGCTCCCACAACCTAAAATCATATACTCCTACTTCCTAATTCTAAACCCTCCTCCTGCTTCTTCCCCACATCTTCTTGCTGGACTAATATTCCACGTTTGAGTATGAGCAGTGCTCTCTCCCCATGGCTGCAAACAACAGCCTACCCAAGCTACAAGATGCTTGAGTCTCTGTCTTTGAAGCAGTGTGTTTCAAATTCTTGGAACGCGAGCACTTGTAGTAGAGCCACTTTGAATTACTAGCCTGATCATCTTTTAAAAATAAGCACTGTTCTGAGTTCTTCCTCACATTCAAATACTTTCATATTGTCCTAAAAATCACATTAAGGAACATAAGGTCTGTGATTCCTGGCACAACCAAGCAATTCCAAAATTCCAAATCTCAAAGAATGTAAAATAAATAGGAAGTATTTCAGTGTCAGTTTGGAAGGATGCCGAAGCAGCTCTTGGTTTTGAAAAACATAAGCTAGGCTGTTGCAATATGTTAGAACTGCAGTAATCCCTACAAGTAGCATACCAAGTAAAACTATAAATCAATGTGTGGCCAGAAGTTAGACAGTGTAATTTTCATTAAACACAAAGGCACATGTGACTTATACGAACATGTGGAAACTGCAGAAATAACTAAGTAAAGGTTCCTCCCCCCAGATACTCAACCACACACATTAGTAGTAAAAGGTACAGAGTAATACAATGAAACTGGGATTTTAAAATTTTTGCAAGAATATGTTGTGAGTCCAGAAAACTATATTACAGTGAATGGAAGGGAACCAAAGTGCTCACAATGCATTTGTCTGAAATATGGTATATGACGTGCTTGCTGTCCCATAACTGAAATGTTTATATTTCCCCAAAAGCCCAGTGTTTCATCTGTTACATACATGGATATATAACTTCTCTGGCAATGGGCAGAGAGGCATAAGGCTGTGAGCTGTACTTCCTGTGGTACAGGGTTTTAATCCCTCAGTCCCTTTTTGCCTGTTTTATGACCTTCAGCAAGTCACATATCCGGACATTGCTCCCAGATCACCCCTGAAAAGGTACTGTGTGTCTACTGGACATATAGCATTAACAACTAGGTATTATTATTGTTAAGGCTTTTAAAAGGTTTGCTAAGTAGTTGCAAAAAAATGGAGGTGAAACATATAGGAACATGACTAACAAACTGGATTGCAGCATGGCAAATGCTAGACAAAGGCTGTTTTGTTGAGAAGCACAATGCCAGGAATAGGATAAATGACCATGGAGCAGCAAAGGTGAAAGGGAGAAAAAAAATAGGCCAAACTCTTTATTGAAAATACAAAGATAGGTGGAGAAGTGAAGGAGGTTTAAAGAGTTGAAGGAAGGATTTGGAAAAAAAATCACTAAGGTTCAGTGACGTAATGTAAATTGTGGCACTTGGGCCACAACAAGTTATTTATTTATTTGTTTGTTTGTTTGTTTGTTTGTTTGTTTGTTCAGTTAGCTATTTATTTATACAATTTGTTAACCAGTGTTGAGCACTGATCCCACTTGACCAATATCAGTCTCAGCCCAGCTGACTTTTGTTGAAGCATAAACTAAAAATGAGTGGAAATAATGTGAATGGACACAAGAAGGACTTGGGATTGTTGATCTCACCTGTAGTAGACCACCAGTATCACAGAAAGAGGACAGTGGCATCAGCAAGCAATTTGCTGGATATATCACCTGAAGGATACTTTCCAGTTGCAAATGGAATGTACTGTACCCTATTCAGGTAAAACTTTGAATAATGTCTGCAATTATGGAGACCATATAAGTAGATGACAATTAGAATGTTGGGAAAATCCAGAAGAAAGCCATCAGTGAGGAGTACGTCATGGAGAGAAAAGGATATGATCAGAACCCGGAGAAGCTGCAACTGTTCAAATTAGAGAAGATGTAAATTACATCATATGCGTGCACAAGATCATGTCAGGGACATATGATGGTGTAATCCTGGACAAGGATAGAAGGATTCAAGGAGGTACAATCTGCAGTATCTGAACCATGAAATAATGACTACCAGAATGGGTGAAGTACAGGGACTCCTCAAAAACACTGATGAAGTCAAGAGGCAGGTGGACAAAGGAAGCTGAGGAAGTAAGAATAGTGAACAGGTAGAATGCATAAGTGGAATCCTCAAAGGTTGTCAAAAAGTCATTGGACATATACAGAAATGATGATCTGGAAGGCTGGAGTGGGACAGAATGTTAAATGCACTTAAACAACAGAATAGACATGTTGACGTTCTTCATGTACCATAAAGCAAATGCATTGTACACAAAATAAAAAGCAGAAACTCATCTTCTGAAAATTTATTCCAAAACCAAAAATAGCAGTAATAAAAAGCAGCAAAGCTTTTGAGTAAAACTCTTTATCAGTGCTTAATAAAGACCAGTTACATGCTTCATATTAATAAGCTAACCTATCAAACTTGTAATTAAAATCATATGATTAAAGTAATTAAAACTTAGTATAATCATCATCACATAGAAGGCTAAAATCTTTAAAAAAAACTTATCTATTGCAATATTGCACAGCCCAAAATATATAACATAAATATAAATATTAATTACTTTACAAAAACTGTTGTTTAATTTTTAATACTGGCTTTATACTATTTTGATTATTCAAAGCAGGTAATACATCAGCTCTGAAATAATTTATCCACTTATATTCGGCAATTTCCATTCTAGTAACCAGATCACCCACTCGTACACTAGGATAGATTTTTTGAAGAACTCTAAACTTAAATTTATGTTCCTTGCACATGGATACAATATGCTTACACAAAGCATTCTTCTCAACACCTATATATATATATATATATATATATATATATATATATATATATATATATATATATATATATAGCTGACAAGTATGAACTAATATGTTCCTTTCACTTTTGATTAGTTCTCCCTAAACAGAACTTATCACAGGCCACACAGTTTGCAAGATAAATAACATTTTCAGTATAACATGCTGCATATGTAGTAAACTTAAAGTCTTTGGTTTTTTTTTTTTTTTGTGATATGGTGCCTAAAGAAAAGTTCTATATTAATTTCATTACAAAAACCACAATTCTAACAGGGATTAGTATCTTTTTTCCGAATAACATTCTGTGCACAGTTTTGATTTAAATCTTTATAACATAAATTTGTTTAAGGTTTTCCCTCTTTTAAATATAAATTTAAGCATTTGATCCACAAAATTCTTAACATCAGAATTAGATTGTAGTATTGCCTAAGTTTTACTTATAATCTGATTTATCATGTTATTATGTCTATTATATTTCATAATACAGCCAACATGACTAGATCAACAAATAGTATAATTCTTTTTATTGCTGGGCACCTTGCCATTAGCACATAAATCAGGCATCCCTAAATGTTCACACTTCCTTAATGCTGACTGTCTTGTATTCACAATCAGCTCTGTATTATAACCCGGCCGTAACACCAAAATCTTTGGTCATGTTATCTAGTTCTTGATAGAAGTTATCTTCACAAGTATTTAATCTACTGGCTCTCAAAAAATGCCTCTCCTAAATGTGTATCTAGGATGCAAACAGTTAGACTGAACATAACAAGTAGCCTGGGCATCCTTCCTATATATTTTAGTATCATATTTCCTGTTTTTAAACATAAAAATAAGGTCTAAAAAGCTTATTGTTTTCTAAAGAAGTTTAAATCAAAAATAAGGAAATTTTTAGCACTTTGTAAATATGAAATGGATCTATTAAGTTCCTCTGTACCTCCAGTCTAAATGAGGAAAATATCCACAAAAGATTCAAATATATACTAAATTCTCATTTCTAAAGGGGGTAGTAACATCATTGTTAAAAACATAATTTTCTTCCCATTTAGATATCACCAAGTTGACATAAGTATAAGCAACTGGGGTGCCCATGGCTACTCCCAGCTGATGATGAAAATAATTCCTTGAAACAAAAATACATTATTATTCAGGACCAATTCCAGCATTGAACATAGCATTTCCACCTTAGTGGCTGAAAAATTACTATACAAACATTAATATATTCTATTATGGATTGTAAACCAAACTCATTCGGTATAACTCTAAACAGTGATTTTATACCCATTGTAGCTAAAATCATTTCTGAATTATGATTACCATGTGACCATTCATTGAGGCTACTAAGAAAATCATTTGTATCCCTTATAAAGCTCTTACTATAACTTAAATGAGGTTTAAAACTACTTCTCTAAATAATTGGATATAGCTGTAGTTATCCATCTATTACCAGACACAATTGGTCTCATGGGCGGTGTACTAGTGCTCTTATGTATCTTGGGCAGAACATAAATAATGCATAAAATGGTATTGGCAATATACAGATAATTATACACTTCTGGAAACAGATCCTATCAATAGATTATACAAAAAAGCGTTTACCTTATAAATAATGTTATTAACAAGCAGCCTATCTATTTTTCTTAAAGATACAAGTGTCAGATAATATATTGTACATTCAATCATTATACAACTTGACATCCATAATAACAATCTTATCTTCATCTGCTTGTTTTATTATGTCCCTATTTGAACAAAAATTATGTAAAGGTTCTCTTTCACTGTGATTAAAACTATAAAATATATGCTTATTATCACCTCTAAAATACAAATCATATATATCCTGTTCACACATATTTAAAAAGGTTTAATTGTGGGCGTGCTAACAGGAATAAATGTGTTTGTTGAGTTCATGATTTTTCTTTTGTGTATTTTGTGGTTCCTTACCGTTGGACACTTTGGCCTCCAGAACAGCTGTTTTTTTTTTTATTTTTGTATCAAGCAAATGCATTGTGCTATAAAATCCCATGTTTATTCTAAGCACCAATAGTTTCTTTATGAAGATCCTGTAGAATTTGTTGTCAACACTTATATAGAAGGAAAAAAGAAATGGTACAATCATCACAAATAAGTCTGCAATCTAATTTACCACATAAATCAAAACACTCTTCCAGACAACCGATATCCGGCCACTATATGAAGCAACTCTTTGTAAATGTGTAGCAGTAATGTGTAGTGTGTGGGCAATGTGAAAACACAGATTATATAACTGTACAATGTCAAAATAATGCAAACTACAACAGCTGCAAATAAGCAAAAAATGATACGTAAATGAGGAACGTCATACAAATTAATAAGAATGAATATGGAAACGATGTGACCCGAAATGTCAGACTGATACAGAGAAGCAAAAACAGCAGTGATACACGGCTCTACTTATGTATTTTGAATGCAAAGATTTTTGGTGCATCTGAAGGGAGCTATCCTAGGAAATTCAACAGCCATAGTACAGCGGCTTGTGTTGATAGATGTCATAGCAATCAGCTCTCACAATCTTATGTGTTGCGATTATCTGCATCAATGAAAGAGATACAAGTCGTATCTAACTTACCCCCAAGTGTCTGAATAAACAGATGGTGAATCCCTTACTATTCTGGGATACAAGAAGAAATGCAGACATTAGAGGAGAAGCCAAATTATCTACTGCTGCAGAGAAGGTAAAGGAAAAAAGATTACAGTGTTTTCAGTGACATGTCTGGAAAAGCAGAAGATTAGGTTTGATTTTCAAGAAATAGAAAGAAGACAACAGGAAACAATGATGTCCAGCCAAGAACTGGATGGACTGTATGAGAAAATACCATTCAAAGTCAGACATGACACTTGAAAAAGGAAAGAGAATGCCACTGAATTGAGAGTGGTGTGTGACAGCTGAAGAGTCACCCCAATCCTGAGTAGAGAAATGGGAAAAAGGGTTTTGACGATGACTACAGTGATGAGGGATACTGCAGGGGAGACAGTCAAATCTTCCACATGAAAAAATTACCCACAATGTGTGATGTACTCATTCCTGTGCGCAAAAAAGTACATGTTGCATTAACCACCTTAACATCAGGAACCTTCCTGAGACCATCAAAGGGTGCATTAAGGATACTGTCAGCATTGGCCTCAAAAGCAACAGAAGAGTTGCTTGACATATTTCTACAGCAGATGGAAAAGTATGTCTGGTTCCTGTTCCTCAGGATACCAGAGGAGAGAACCTACATAATGCAGGCCTTCCAAGAGATAACACATTTCCAGGAGGCCATCATATATATATATATATATATATATATATGTGTATATATATACATATATATATATATATATATATATATATATATATATATATATATATATATATATAAACAGGAAGAGCTTCTACTCTGTGCTAGATGGTCTGCAATGCCTACGGCATTATCTGCATAACACCTAGGCAATGCACACCATTCAAAAATATTGCACATATTACACTTATACAGAGGAGCCTGCAAATGGATTTCCCTCATGGTCCCCTGGTGTATGTCCACACAAGCCAAATACATGTCTATATATTTATACAGTTACCATACATGCTGGGATCAAGCTACATATAATGTGACATGTGCTGTGTATTGTAGGTGATGAAAAACCAGAGAATTCTAACTCAGTAATTTGTTACAAGGAAATTAATCCCTTTTAGATCTTTAAATATGAAGAGAAATACAAGGCAGTAATGTCTCACATAGATCTGCAACTTTTTGCACTTGTCTGTAATCAAAGACGTCTCTGTTTTTCTGTTGGCAGATGATGCATAACATATGGCATAAGACTTGCATTGCTTTGTGCTGTGCTGGCACTTTCTTTTAGTAAAAATCCCTACGTGCACTAGCAGTTAACAATAAGCAGCAGTACAACCTTCAATAGAGTGCAGTGCATAAGAGCTTTTATAACCGTTTACCAGATGTTTTAAATAGTACTCTTGCACGACAGATGCTAGTCAGAAGAATAACTAGTAAAAAATTCTCAGTTAGGCCACTTGCCCACAGTAGCTATTATGCAAATTAGTGCTGCTTTTTTAAGTGCTAATATGAACAGAAGCCAAATAATTTCTTACTAATGACTATTGTTATCATGCTGCTGTAAGCAAAATGAGTTCAAAACAACTTGAGTGTGTTTCCATTAATTGTAAGCAAATAAAAAATGATTTTCCTAATAAGTGAAATGCATATGGGCCCTTTGCTACTGATTCTGCTCTCTGTGGCTACTTTCAGCATGACAGAGGATTATGGTACTGCCTCAAAGTGTACACTAGGCTTCACTGCAGCCATTAAGGTGTGTACTTTAAACATATATGGACCCTGGCAGTGTGCAATACAGAGTGTCAATGACTTTATCCAGCCACGTCAAGGGAATTTAAAACAGTATCAGTGCTCCTCTTTCATAAAGAAAGCCATTAATGCAAAGTGTCATGATGGCAGGCTGAGTTTAAAAATATTACATGTAAAAAAAGTTAAAAGAGGTAATTGAGCTAGCACTGAAATAACTAGCAGTAGTTCCTAAGCAAATACTCCTGAAGAGGAAATGAAAGAAATGTACACTAAGGCAATTAATTAATTTGATAAATGGATCCTGTTAAATGACTTAATGAAGAAGCCTTTAAGTGTATGTATTTGCCAAAATATACAATGAATAATGTCAGATAGCCCTTTGTATGAACAGAAAGTGTCAAACTATTTCATGACACTGGCGCTATTTACTTTATTTAAAACAGGTCACATAGACAGTTTAGGTTCACAGGTTCAGAGCAAGTTACTATGCTAATGGTCCTAGGGCCTTCACAAGCCTAGCCTTGTAAAAAACCCTGTGTATCCTAATTGACTGTAGTTAAATGGTTGTTGTTAGCAAAGCGATTCTATGATCAGCACAGACTACTACTGTCCATGAGCGACATAGATGCCACCCCTGGGATGAATTTACAGTCACACATCCAGTCATCAAGGTTGCACTTAGAGTCATTGAGGAGCTCTGTTCCGAGGGTTTGAGCTTATGTCAAGAGGAGTGGCAATCTCTGGGCGATATATCTCTCTCTCTCCAACATATTTTTTTAATGTCACAGGCTAGGTTGAGATTTCTGGAATGAGTATCTCATCCCATTTGATTTGCAGAGGTGCAACATTTCCATTAGGGCAGAGTCAGAGACTGCTCTATAAGCCAAGCACAGGTTGCCTCTCAGCATCCTGATGATACTGAGCACAGTGACAGGGCTTTCAGTCTTTTCATGTGAGTCATGTTTTGAGGGCCCTGGATTCTCTTGGTTAGAAACCTCTGTGTTCACTTCAGTTGCTGCAGGTGTCTGGTGACATACATACAGAAGGGAGTATTGTACTCAGTCGTCTGATAAGGGTCAAGTACAGCTGAGTCATAACCTCCATAGACTTGGATGCAATTACCTTATTTATCAGATCCACAATGTAGAAGGCTTTCCTTACCACTACACATGGTGATCAAAGTTTAGATTGCTATCAACCTGTGTTCCCAAGTCTTGCACATCTGGTGGAGATGGGGGTGAAATTATTGCCACATCTGTCAGCTAGTAGACTGGCATTTCTTCAGGTTCAGCATGAGTGTTACTTTCCACTATAAGTTCGGCACAAAGCTGGGCATTCCCTTTTAGGTTTCAGATGTAACTAAAAATGCCTTATGGTTGTCTTTAGCTAGGGATGCTAATTTAGTCTTGTAACTAGCCTTAGATGACTTTACAAGGTATCTGATTTGCTTGTTCAAGATGTGGAGGGTATTGCTTCTCTGTTGAGTATGTTACCTCTTGTTCTTAGATATCAGTTTCTTTCTTTTGTTATATATGTATTTATACTTGTAGTCCCCCAGGGTGGCTTGTTTTTCTGGAAGGACCTGGTTTCAATCCTGTCAGGCACAGTGGAGTCAATACACTTGTTTAAGTAGCTATAAAGGGCATTTGTGTACTCTTCTGCATAAGAGTCATTGATGGTTGTGCTAGTAGAGGCTTTATAACGTTTTATGCCATCACTTAGCACACTATAGTTTGCTTTTGAGAAAGTTTTCAGTTTATTTCTCCTGTGAGGGTGTGAGGTCTGATTTTTACTTCAAATAAGACTGATTTATAATCTGACCTTCCCAAAGTGGGTAACACACAAGGGGTAGTGCACTGATCCCTCCCTTGTTTGTGAGCACTAAGTGTACGACATTTGAGCTGCTTTTTCAGGTGCAGATGAACTGTTCCAAGGCATTAGAATTAACACCATCCAGGAACCTCAGAGCAGTCATGTTTGTGCTTATGTAAGTCACGCAATCAATATAATGATGGTTGAAATGTCACAAGACTAAGGTGTTTAGCTGTATACTGAGTGACTCTAGCAAGTCCAGGTAGGCAGTGTGTTTCTCCTGATGTGGTACAGTATTTTGCTCATAATTATTTGGACCTGTAGTAACGCTAGAGAATCATACTGTTTTGCCAGTCTCAAGGTGTATTTGGATTGAATGAAGATGGATACACTTCCACATTCGGTTCTTTCATGGTCGTTTTGCGGTCTGAACGTCTGAAAGACATTATAGCCTTGTATGGCAGGGGTGCTCTCTGTGGACTTGAATCAAGTCTCAGTGGCTTGTCAGCATCTTCCAAGGTGAGGAGGGCTTCCAGGGCGTGCAGTTTACTGTTTAGGCTGCTAGCATTAAGCAGCATGACTTTGAGTTTGTCTCTATTGGATTTCTTTAACTTGGAAGTTTTATTGTTTTGACATTGCCTAAAATGGCACTACGGGGGGATGCAAGCATCTTTGCCAGTTTTAAAAAGCCTTGAGGAGATAGGTGAAGACCATCTCTGGCAAAGCAGCATGGTCTGTCGACCATGTCTTCCCAGGCTGTCAGATACTGAATCCCCTGCAGTGACACCAGAAGTTAAGCCAGTTATTGAAAGCATTCATTTGTTTTCCGTATTGTGGAATCACCTTAGGTGAAGGTAGAATACTGCTTAGAGCTTGGGACATAACTGCCTGGGACACATAATCTGAGAGTTCAGTCTTGTCTCTCTTCATATAGTCCAGACAGGTACATCTCAAGTCATTCACTCCAACATGTACTATGGCAGAGTCCAAACCGTAATTGTTGCTGAGTGACTTGATTGTGTGCTTGATTTGATGGATCCTGGCACCTGACAGAGAGCTGACTGCAACCTTCTCCTTGTCCAGCCTGGTAAGGGAGACATCTGTGTGCCTCACTATTGAGTCGATTATGATTATGATATTAGGTTTTGAGGTGTTTTGCCTTGTGGGCTTAATCATTGAGACACTGATATATGTATTGTTGTTTAGTAGTGGATTCTGTTTGTGTGCCAGTATGTGTAGGTTGTTTGTGCTTGGAAGGTCTATGGACTTTTGGTGGGCTCATAGTGAGTAACTCCATGTATGTGGGTTTATGTGTCTTGAGCTTATCTTGTGCGAGTGGAGAGGTGAGTGTGCTGACAACCTGTTTGATGTTTTTTTTATTGTTATGTGAGAGGACTGGTTCTAATTTCATGGTATAGTTACATCTCTCACATACTGTATCTGTTTGCTTTAGGATCAAGTGGTTATCAGTACACATGAGGCAATTGCTAAATTGCCTCAGGATGCCCATGTCAATCAGGCTGGTGGGAGAAATGTTGGGAAACTGACTGTCTGTAGTAGCAGATTATTCTTAAGTAATAATTTGTGAGAGTGCAAATTAGATCAGCTATTGCTCTGGGATTAACAAGGGCACTTATTCTATAGAATATCAGGTATGAAAAGTGAGACGATGCTGTTCAGTGCTCAGCTGATTTGCCTGCTGTGCAGACGTGCACAGCTGCATTGCCCGCAGAGCAGCAAGGAGCCTGGTAGGGTTTCACTCACTAGTGTCTAGTGAAAAAATAGTTTCTAGTCTTTTGCATCTGTACAAGGCACAGCTAACCCCTGTTGCACAGTGTGCAGCTAAGCACAAATGTGAGGCTTATATACAGGCAAAATGAAACAGTTTTAAACTAGTCTGTCAATAGGAAATCACACAATGATCGTTCCTCCAGCAATCCCTAGCTCAGACAAGGCTATATCCATGCTCTTCTACCACAGAGGTGCGGGGGAGCCCTTCTTAATGTAAGATGGATGGATTTGAGTTCAAGTGTGTGAAAAACAGGCTATATTCAGCAAGTCTGGATCTAGTCTATGCTAAGCAATATTTCAGTGCAAAAGAAGTTCAAGTAGTAAGCATGCACAAACAGAAAAACAGAAAAAAAGGCACAAATTAATGCAGTAAAACAGTAGAATACAGACGAAATAGTGCAAATCAAATTTAAAATAACCTTAATCTCTTGTTCTTAACTATGGATGGCTTGGAGTCAAGCTGAAGTACTCTGGAGCAGCTCTGATTAACTGAGCCAAAAAACATTCAAACATGAGGCTTATATACCGGTGAAATTAAACAGTTTATTTTATGTTATAATAGAACATCCACTTCTTCCTTCACTGATACTCTTGGCACAACTACCCTACTCCGATGTACTTAATTGTTCATAGGTACTTACTAAGCTACTGCTTCACGAGGATCTTTAGAAGCCTATTCCTGCATTCCCATGAAGTTTATAGCCTTGTAATTTAAGTATGAATAACCCATAAGAAACAAGTATGCTAAACCATTGGTGAACTTATAGGTCCCCATCTATTCATCCAGATTATGTTTGAAGACTGCAAGAGAGTACTTTATTTTATGTACAGAGGAAGAATATTCCAACTAATTGGCATCATCTTATCTGTGATACACATGTATCTCTCCACATGTTCTATTTATGTTGTAAAAGAGATTAAGATGTCTTGAGTGGGTGTCTGTGACACAACTGAACTTGTGGATGTATTGTAGATCAGAGATGACAGGGTCTTTTGAGGGCATGTAACTGAAACAGAGATGTCCTTGCATTAGCCTGTACAATATTGAAAAGGACAAGGCTTTGAGCTGGTTAATGAAGTTTTTTATGATTTAGGCCCTTTATTTTCTTTGTGAGACAGCACTGTAAACATTCGAGTTCTGTTAAGTGTTTGGACAGGTACCTATTGAAGGGGACATCATACTCATCGATTGGCCTAATAATTGCTGAATAAAGTAGAATGATCACATCCCTGAACCTAGACAGCATACCCTTACTAATAAGCTGCACAATGAAAAAGGGCTTCCTTACAATTGTGGATAAGTGGAGACTGAAGCACAGTTTGTTGACCACATTAGTTTTCTACCCCCTAATTACAAAATCAATTTTCAGGCATGTGTTCTCAGTGTGATAGCTACAGGGGACACCATGCTTGCCAAGGAAGACTGTTATACTCTTTTGTATTAACTTTAGTCTGTGAGTATGATACATGCTATTTATTTGGAAGAGGCCCTCTTGAAAGATCTTGGTGTCTTCTGGAGAGTTTATGATGACGCTAAATATACATTCATCTGCAAACTTGGTCAGCCACAGACCTTTGACCTGCAAGAAGCAAATGCCAAGGACAGAACCATCCAGGACACCACTAGTGACAGGTCTTTTGAAGGTGGTAGAGCTACCTACCCTAATTTACTGGGTTCTATTTGTGAGCCAAATTTCTATCCAACAACTTACATAGGGATGAACATTCAGCTTGGAGAGTTTATCAACAATACCGGAGTGTGGGGTAGTATTGAATACCTTTGCATGGTCTATGTATGTGGTGTGAATTATTTTTCCCTCATACATTGCTTCAATAACCTTAATGAACAAGTCAACCATATTAAGCAGGAAAGATTTGCCCTTGATGAAACTGAATTGGCTTGGGTCAGGAGTTTGTAGATTACCCATGTCCAGATTTATTAACTCCATAATGATCCTCTCAATAGCCCTACAAATGACGGTGGTCACACTTATGGGTCTATAATTACCAAGGTCTGCTGATGCTCCTTTGTGCACGGGGATGACTGGTGCTGTCCTCCACTTGTCCAGCAAAAAGCCTATTTGAAGAATGATTTTGAGTAGCCTCTGTAAGGAGTTTGAAAGGTCCTGTGGTCAATAACAACATAATTAAAGAAAAGACAAACCACAGCAGGATCAAGCAGCACCACAAAGTCTTCAGGTGTTCCACTCTTTATTAAAAATAACTTGAGTAAAAAACCTGGTAGCAAATCACAAGTAGAGTTAAGCGCTTTTCGTCTAGTTTAGTAACTAGAATTCTTCAGTCCTGACTAAACTAAACAAAAAGCGATTAACTCTACTTGTGATTTGCTACCAGTTTTTTACTCAAGTTATTTTTAATAAAGAGCTGAATACTTTGGGGTGCTGCTTGTTCCTGCTTTGGTTTGTCTTTTCTGCAGTTTGTGGTGCCTTTTGTGTTTTTTCAATAACATAATTAAAGGTATTGTTCTAATGTAAATAACTGATGAGTGATTTACAACACTGTGCATACATTCTCATATATTAACTTGGCAAAACATTTCTTATGCTGCTTTGCTGTATTATACATATACCAAATGTGTTCCATTCAAATGCTGTAAGAATTAAAGACATTGCTTCACTTGCTTAAAACTGCTGTTTTCTGTTGCATTTTTTTCTTAGCGCAATTACTGCAAAGAATGAAAGAAAGGAAAGATACCAAGTCTATTAAAGCAATATGTTTTTATGTGCAGCTAATATAAAGCAGATGCCTTCTTGTATAATTCAAATATGTAAACTGCATGCCAAAATCTGCATATTATACATACATTTTGTCATTATGACAGGATTAAATAAAAAAGGCTCAATTCCCTGCCCTACATGAAACAAGACATTATAGAGATAGATACACAAGTCTATACAAATGTTCATTAGTTACATTAGAGAACATGTTTGAAAAATGAAAATATCTTCTCAATATGTGGCCACAGTGTGTTTTTTGTCCTGCTCTTATAGGTGGTTACTGGTATAGGTCAATTCCTTCAACTTTGAATGCCCACCACAGTATGATACGTGCAGACTGGTCTTTTGGAAACCATCTGTCTGGTATAGATATATTATAGCCTTTTTACTTCTTAAAGTTGTAACGGGAGATACTGGATAACTGAAACTAAAGTGAGTTACAGTTCCTACATGCATGATGTATTTCTAATAAGTACATTCAAAATCTTCCTCTAGGAGCTGTTCAATTAACTTTACCAAACTTTGAACCCAGACTGCTTCTGAGGTTAGGTTAGAGATGGGATAACTTCAACTAAAGTGAGTTATGTTTTCTCTGTAGTCACACATAGGATATTTGATAAGAAGACTAAAAAGGAAGGAGATTCTTAGTGATAGAACATGATACAAGAGAAGATGCGCTACATTATTTGGTTGTAGTCCTAAGACTGAATGTCTCTGTGGTCATATCATAAAGGCTTTCTGCGTTCCAATTTCAGCAGCAGTTCAGTAGTACAGAAGACCATGCAGTTGCTTACGTGCAATGGCACAATGTGCAAATGCCTGCCTTTGAAACTTTTGTATGAAATGCTGTGCGATGTGTTACGATACGGTTCAGTCACGTAAACAAAACAAAAGAAGAGAATGAGAAGAAACTAAAGGACGACCGCATGCATTAGTAGAGAACTTGGATGAGGAGGGGAAATGTGCAGTATTCCAGAAATAAATATTTAAGTACTTCATTGGTATCAGTGCAAGACCGTAGGATTGCTCTTTTAGAGAAGTACTTTAATACAAGACTAGAAATTTTAAATTCTGCAAAAGAAGTCATGAAAAAAGCATGATCAGTGAGTACATACAGTTCCAGAAAAGGCAGTGAGATAAATACAGTAAATGTCTTCATGACTGCAAAATGCAGGCAAAAGGGGAGCCAACCAATAACGGTAAAGAAGAAAAGAAGCCAGATGCCATGTAGATCTGCAGGCTGTGAGGCTAGTAATGCAATGAGGGTATTAGAAAGACCCAGTGGTGCTTGTCTGTTATCATTACCTGTGTTCTTCTGTTACTTTTCTGGTAAAAAATGATTTTGTAGGCTATTAATAGACATCATCAGCTAGGAAATCACACTGTTAAGTAATTCCTTAAAATACAGGGGATCAAGTAATTCAGTGGCTTGTGTCTTCATGTTAAATACTCACAAACAAATTTTCCCATGAAAAGTATGTTACTTTGACATAGGACTCCAATATAACATCATATGCTCATATAATTGACCTTACTTATAACAGTTCAAGCCTGGATTTAAAGACGTTCTACAAAGCCTTTCTTTATTATAATCTGTGCTTCACAGATGTGATTATCTTGTCTCTACTCATACTCTCTGCCCCTTCTCAGTCTTACCCTCATTTGCACTTTACGGCCTCTGTAGAAAAAGATAGTCAATAGTTAATACTCTGCAATGGTACAGTCTTGTCTCCAACCCTGCACTGAGGGCTACCATTTAAGTAATTGACAGAAAAAGGCAATATATTACACAGGGTGGCTTTAAACCAGACATGTCTGACTCTAGTATCATATCAGAATGGTGCTGAGTTTGAACTAGCTACTGCAGGCAAGCATGCAGACAGCTAAAGGTTCTACTCAGAGGCAATTAGGACCCACTGCAGAGTCCCCAGTGGAGGAGGAGGGGTGCTGAGGCGATAAAGGGAAGAGGTCTGAAAGGGAATGGCCTTCTAATGTGTTTTCCTTTCTGCTCCATGGGAGACGAAATGGAAAAAGACAGAGAAAATGTCGCAGTGAAAATGTTAACCCTGCGCAGATCAAAGCGTTTTCTGTGGAAGAGGATAGAGTTTAGACAGCCAGACTAAATGACTGTTCACTTTCATCCTTAAGGTTCTAGGAAAACAAACAAACACACGCACTACTAGAACCAGTTTTCAGAAACTCGTTTTACAGAAAGTAGCAGCATGATATATTTCCTTTGGCATAAAGCCATTTTTCTTAAGCTGTAATAGAATACAATTAAATTTTTCATTATAATGAAATAGTCAGCGGATATTTTAGAGTTCAGTTTGATAGAGACCCTTATAATGATCAAGAATATTATAGTGCATAGAAATGCCCAGTCATCATATGCAACAGAAATAGCACTAGGAAATAAACTTGTAAAGCAGCTGTCCAGTGCAGTCAGCGATTGTGCACAGTACACTCAAACAGCATTATTTAACTTCAGGTTCTATTCTAAACAGAGCATGTCTGTGAAAAGGGCTGCAGGGAAATGGATTCAGTATGCTGATACACAGGCATCATTTCCTTCTCTACTAATTCCTTTTCCATCCTTCTATATGTCATTGTGTGACCACGTTGTCCTGACCTTTCTGTTACTTAGTCCATCTGTCATCTGCACAGTTGAAAGTCCTACATTATGGTGCTTTATGCAAATTTTCTAGCTTTCCAACTTAGTTTTTTTTTTCTTTACATCACTACTTATACCCAGGACTTTTATGTACTGCTTCCATGCCATGAACTGTAGATAGGCAGTTTAATCCTCCAACATATCATTGTCTTTAATCTTGTCCTAGTACCTTCCATACCAACAATCACATTTACAAAATAAAGAGCAAAGCTAGTAATGTAAGAGTTTACAACATTATTTCTGAAAATAATAAAAGAACTGGGAGCACAACTGTGGATGTTAAAAAAACATGAATATACCATTGCACCTGTATTAAATGGAGTTTTTTTTCTTTTTAATCTTTCAATGTGTTATGATTCATGAATGGCAATCAATAGGATGTTCTTAACATTTTCCAGCTCATCTGCACGTACAACTTAGCAGCAACTCAGAATGATAGCCATTACAATTGTATGGCACTTAACTACTGTAGGAATGAATGCTATCAGGACAACATCCAAGTTTCACTGCATACCTCTTTACCTTCCTCACCTCTTCTAAAATACTAATTGCATAAGCTTCTAAACGTTAAAGTTTTTAATGTTTTAATTTTTTTCTTTGCTTTTTTATACAATATGCCAATCTTTTCCTGCTGAACTTAATTGAAATTGTTAATACTTTTTGCTAATTTTGCAATCTGATATTGGTATTGTAGACTATTTTGTAGCCACCTGTTAATTGTAATGTTATCTGTGTCTGAACACTTTCTTGTTCATAGGTTCATAGGTTCATAGGTAATTAAAATTGTAGTTTCTGTGGAACTTTTCTCCCGGGGCCTCCACTGAAAACAGGCACCCGAGCCCAGTGGACCTCCCTGGTAATCAAACTGAAATAAATAAATAAGACAGCCATGTTACAAATTTATTGAATGACTTCAAGATACTTGAATATACCTTGCAATGACAGCAAGCTCTGCAGCTTCCCAAAATAATGCATTTTTTCAGAGAAATTAGAGTCTAGGAATACTTCCACCTAAATGCTTCTCTCACTGGGAGCACAGCCTTAAAGAACTAATAAAAGGTGAATTGACCACAAAATGAGGTATGAGTATGAGATATCATTTATCACCGTGAAGAATGAGTACAACTTACATTTGCAAATTACAGGATATGTGATCTTTGAGTTCAGTTCTGCTCTTTCATTGATACCTGCAAATATCCTCACATGTGCCTTACAGGAAGGTACCACTATAACTGTACCACTCCAAATCACCCTTAGCATCTCCTCACCTGTGCTTTACAGGAAGGGACAACTACAGCTGTAGCACTCCAAATCACCCTTCACATCTCCTCACATGTGCTTTACAGGAAGGGACCACTACAGCTGTAGCACTCCAAATCACCCTTCACATCTCCTCACATGTGCTTTGCAGGAAGGGACCACTACAGCTGTAGCACTCCAAATCACCCTTCGCATCTCCTCACATGGGCTTTACAGGTAGAGACAGCTACAGCTGTAGCACTCCAAATCACCCTTTGCATCTCCTCACATGTGCCTTACAGGAAGGGACCACTACAGCTGCAGCACTCTAAATCACCCTTCGCATCCACTTCTCTTAAAAAGTAGAAAAGCCTGTAGTGGTCTACTGCTGTCTAAGCTCAGTCACCTTAAGACTGGATAGTTGCAAGGTAAATATTTTTTAGAAGGCTAGGGTCCCATCAGGCAATTATCTCAGCTGCCTGTACAGATTATAACAGAACTACCCCTGGTTGAATAACAAATAACATAACTAGTGCCCTGGTTGTATAGTGTATTACCCCTCGACCAATGCTATAATTATCTTATTTATGTATTTACATACTTGTATTAAATAAAAAAAACATGTTGCATGCTATAATAATATCTCATTCACTTTCTGTATAAACATTTCCAAAAAAATAATGGAAAAACAAGAATTATAGAATCACAAATGCATTTTGAAAGTAAATACTAAGCACTTTTCTCATTGTTATAAAAATACTTCATCAGAATGCTAGAGTAACTAAATAGTTTAAATAAAGCAAGAAAACAAGTAACATACAACCAGTCAACCAGACATAAAAAAAATTGCTTCAAGATATATTTGATATTTACATAGTCATTTAAGCCAAGAAAAAAAGCAGTTTTAAGTCATAGTTATCAATGAAGTACTCTAATTTCGAACTTAGTGTCAAAGTAATCACCAGCTCTCATTAATACAAAGAAAGACAATCTCTTGTAATTTTAACAAACAACAGAATATTTAAATAACATTGTTTAAGCGTTCAACTATGTGTTGAACTTAGAATGTTCTTTCTTTGAACTAAGTCATATTGCTAGTGAAAGCACATGTCCAGCTTTGACAGGAAGAGAAGAGCAGTGCTTGTGTCTAGAAGACTGAGTGATAAAAGGATGAGGTATGTTTGTACTTTGTGTAATGCGGAAAGAGGGTCAGCAGACAACAGTTCTGTGCTCATTTACAGAGCCAAACCAGATGACGAAAATGTGTAGGTTATTACATTACCTGGTAGTGGTCAACAGTTCTAATGTAATTTATTCAGTCAAATAAGGCGGCTGCCCCAACCTATCATAGTATATTATGGGCCTTATTTCTGCAGAAATATATAATGTTGATAATCGATGTTGGGGATCGGATATATATAATGTTGATAATCAATGTTGGGGATCAGATACCACACAGCACAATTCTATTGCATTACCTAAAGTCTGTTGAGTTGTTTAGCTGGAGGGTAACTAACTGTCATATCATTGGACAATAGCTGTGTTATATGTATCATTATAGCAGTCAGAGATGGAGGGTAACTGTCATACCATTAAATAATAGCTGTGTTATATGTATCATTAGAGTAGTCAGAGATGGAGGGTAACTGACTGTCATACCATTAGATAATAGCTGTGTTATATGTTTCATTATAGTAGTCAGAGAGGGAGTGCAACTGACTGTCATATCATCAGAAAATAGCTGTCTTATAGATATATATATATATATATATATCATTAGAGTAGTCAGGGATGGGATAGGCAGAAAATTCATGTTATCATAAAGACTGTTGGTCTGTGTGTTGGTATATGTATTAGTTGGGAGAAATACTTATATAACTTTTTTTTTTTGAGGAAGTGGGGCGGAAAAGTTTACCTGGTACTATTTGCAAAGAAAGTGTTAAAATAATGTACTAAAATGTATTATAAATAGGAGATATAGATGCAAATTTTCACATCCAAAACTTGCCAATATTTCATGAAATCAGCCACAATAATAATAATAATAATAATAATAATAATAATAATAATAATAATATTAATTTCACTTCATACAATATAGAAAACAGAAAAAAAGTACTAAATAGCATAAGAACGTACAAACTACTACTTCAATGCATGGCTATTGTTTCACTAAGGGTAAGCTAAAGAAGCTTCAGTACACAGCAGATGTCATAATAGCTGCCTAATTGCATTCACATTTGGGTTCACTCCGCTCCCATACCCTACCCACATTCCCACCCATCCCCACTTTCATTAGACTTATACCTAACTAAACCCCACCCCTACATTCATTGATAGGCTATCTCCACCCCACTCACCCTCTACACAAACTACCACACCCCTACTAAACCTAGTCACCTCCATTAAAACACCTACCTTCACCTGTCTAATCTCCTTATATACTCCTATCCCTACTTGCTCCTCCTCCAACTCCATCCAATGCTGTCTCTATTAGTAAATACTGCTACCCAATTATCCTCTCTACCACTGTCTTTCTCAGCTTCCTCTTCAACCTCCTTCCTACAAAAAGACCACATCTATACTTCACCACCTGTCCCCTAGCTCCAATCTCTCTACATATCTATGAACTCAATCTTTAACCCACTCTTTCCACTCCTACAACTTTCTCTCTTATCTCAGTATACCACTCTATCACTACGCCTCTCTACACAAATATCATAATCTTATCTTCTTTCATCTTTACCTACTCATCCACCTTACATCATATCATACAACCTTCATACCTTTCAAACCATTACACTCAACATCCATGTACATACAAACTCTTCCTAGTTATTCCACAATAAGCTCTACTTTATTTTCTCCAGACATAATTCTACAAGCTAAAGTAAAAATCCTCCATCTACACAAAGCCCACTATAAGTATCCTAAACTAGACTACCATATAAAACTAAAAAACAACACCACCTTATAAATCAAACCACCATTTCTAACTTAATAGTATGTGGAGACATATACCCAAAGCCAGGGACACAGTCCAAACTCGATAACCAACCCAACTCCATAAAATCCTTAAACTTTACTACTATCAACCTACAAAGCATCAACAATAAAATTTCCCACTTCCATGCATGGTTACACCAAAACAAACTAGATTTCACTGCCATGACCGTGACTTGGCTTAAACCATTCATCAATGACACCATATTCCTAGCCCCCAACTATACATGCCTCAGGAATGACAGACCACATAGAAAAGGTAGTAGCATCACCTTGAAATGCCCAAATATCTACACAACAGTCCCTTTCACTAAAACTATTCCACAGTTCTCCTCAGCAGAACTTTTAGTAACCTTCCTAAAACTAAATAACTATAAAACTCTCTGCATCATAGTGCTATCCATTCTCCAGGTAACAACATTCCCATTCTAGAGGATATTCTAGCTTATTCATCCAAACATATTCAAAATGAAACAATCATCCTAGGGGATGTAAACATTGATTGGTTATATATCACTAACCAAAACCACCAAACTAACATCAACTTATTCAACTACACTCAGCTTATCTCTGAAATAACTAGGCCAAATACCGAAAAGAAGCAAGGCTTGGTGTTAGACTGGATCCTTGTATCTGACCCAAATAAGATTTCCACTTTTGGAACATTACCAAACAGCATCAGTAACCACTTACCAGCCTTCACTATATGTAAAACTTCCACACTTATTAGTAACCACCAATTAAAACAAACTAGAGACCTATGCCAATTCTCTCCAGAAACCCTAAATAAAATTTTACAGCATACCAACTGGGCACCATTAAAAATTATTCCTCTTGATGCAGTTGAATTATTCAATTTAACATTTCTCAAATTCTTAGATAGGGTAGCACCACCATGACTAAATAGAGTCAAGACTAATCATGCCGCTTGGTTCACCAAAGCCACAAAACAAATCATGTCCACTAGAGACAAAGCTTGTAAATTATGGCAAAAATATAAAAACCAAGCTAACCTCACACTATAAAAACAACTACATAATTAGGCCAAACAGCAGGTAAGCAAAACCAAAAAGGAATACTTCCATAAACTACAGAACCAGCATAGGCTAAACCCACAAAAATTCTGGGGGGCAATAAATTCCTTTATACACCAAGGCTCTAGCACCAATCCTTGCCCATACCCTGATAAAAGCTGCGCTGATATAGCCTCTCTCTTTAACTCTTATTTCATTGACACTACTGCCAAGTTGACCACCACTTTCCCTCCTTCTAATCCAAACTCATCAGACCAACAATCTACTCATCCTAAACCTCCCTCTCTACCAAATTTTTCGTTCTCTCCCATACCCACATGCACCATAAAAAACTCCTTCTAAAACTTAAACCTTGCACTTGTGCTCCTGACAACTTACCTGCTGAATTCCTAAAATTATCCGCAAGCTCCATCACTTACCCCATTAGTATACTTATCAACAGATCAATTCAAGAATCCCACATACCTAATATCTGGAAGCATACATTCTTCCTCTGCACAAAAGTGGCAAAAATGCAAACATCTCCAACTTTTGGCCCATCACTATTCTCTCAACCATTTTAAAAATATTAGAAAAATGTGTCCATACCCAACTTCTCAACCATTTAATTAATAACCAACTTCTCACCCCAACCCAACATGGCTTTAGACCAGGCCATAGCATCATCACAGCTTTCATCTCCTTTATGGATACAGTAAACTGAGCATGTGACACTGATCTGATCGTCTTCACACTATTCCTTGACCTTTTAAAAGCTTTTGATACCATTTCACACTCCCTTTTACTCTTTAAACTCAACAATCTAGGTATCTCACCCCCAACCCTAAATTGGTTCTCAAACTACCTCTCTGGCAGATATCAATCAACTAAATGGCAGCAATCCTGCTCCCCCTTCCTCAGCATCTCCACAGGTGTCTCCCAAGGCTCCATACTGGGCCCCCCTTCTATTCAATATATTCATTAATAACTTCCATAACTCCCTTACACGTGGCACTGTGATCCACTATGCAGATGATTCAACAATCATCTGCACTGCTAAAACCCCTTCTGAGTTGCAACTGCTAACCCAAAATGCCTTCACATCCACTGAAAAATGGATGTCAAGCAATCACCTAGCTCTCAACCCAAACAAGAATAAACTGATCCTATTCACTCCCAAAAAACAACCTCTCTAAATAGAACTGAATTTTCTATCCACTCCCAAAATAATACCACCACTGAAGTAGTCTCTAGTACTAAATTACAAGGAGTCATTATTGACGAAACCCTAACATTTTATCTTCACATACTCAATAACATAGGTTCATAGGTTCATAGGTTCATAGGTAGGTACTAGGCTATCGGCCCTGGGGCCTATACAAGCCCAGCCAAAAAGGTACCCTGGCTTTTGCCACCCAAGAAAATTATTTTCCTGTGCCACTGTCGAGCAGAGCCACAGAGGTAATCCCTGGGGTGAATTTCCTATTTCGCATCCAATCATCAAGATTTTTCTTGAAGAGTGTTAATGAGGAGCTTTGTTTGATATAGATAGGTAGTTTATTCCAGAGTGTGGGAAGTCTCTGGGACAGGAATCTATCCCGCCGGCATGTTCTGTTTATTGTGGTGACAAGTTTAAGGTCCCTAGAGCGTGTAGCTTGGAGGGATTGGGATTTCTTTAAGTGGAGTATGTCCAACAGTTCTGGGTTTGACATAGCTTTGCATGTTAGGCAGAGATCACCTCTGAGTAGGTGATATGCGACGGAGTAAAGCTGGAGTTTTTTGAGATGGTCTGCTTAAGGCATCTGTTTGAGGCCAGTAATCCTCTTTGTGAGGTATTTCTGCGGCCTTTCCAGTTGTTGTAGATGTCTTGTGAGGTACATACCAAAAGGGGCGTTGTACTCTATAATGGGTCTAATTATTGATGAGTAGAGGGGGACAATGACCTCTTTTTTTCTGGATGAGAAACCTTTTGTGATGAGGTGTGCCATGTAGAAGGATTTCCTGACTACTGTGATGACGTGATTATCAAAGGAGAGACTACTGTCCACCTGTGTCCCAAGGTCTCTTATCACACTTTCAGTGTTAACTATACTACCGCCTATGTTGTAGTTCATGGGTACAGAGTTTTTACCAAAGGGGATGACAATGCACTTTTTGGCATTGAGCTTGAGGCCATGGCTTTGACACCAGGCATCTGTCTCAGTGAATCCCTATTGTAGGATGTCCACATCATTAGGAGTTTCGATTATGGCTCCTAGTTTGCAGTCATTTGTGAACTTCATTAGCCAAAGACCTTCTCTGTTAGTCTGTACTTCAGAGAAGTAGATACCAAAAAGGAGAGGACCCAGGACTGAACCCTGTGGTACTTCACTTGTCACTGGTCTGAAGTCGGATTTGGAGTCTGCTACTTTCACAGTGTGGGTTCTGTCAGTGAGCCAGTTGGCAACCCATCTTGTGACATAGGGATTTATACCTAGTTTACTGAGTTTATCTATAATTCCAGAGTGGGGGATGGTGTCGAAAGCCTTGGCAAGATCTAGATAGGTTGTGTGAACCACCTTACCCTTGTCTACGGCTTTGGTGACTGCTTCAAAGAAGTCTATCAGGTTTAGGAGACATGATCTGTCTTTTACAAACCCAAACTGGGTGGGATCCAGAGTTTGGAGATTACCAATGTCTTTGTTTATAAGTTCCATGATGATACGTTCCATGGCCTTGCAGACCAGGCTCGTCAGGCTAATGGGGTGGTAGTTCCCGGGATCCGTGGTGGCTCCCCCCTTGTGGAGTGGAATAACCATTGCTGTGCAAGCACAAAGCCTGAGGTGAGGCTATGATTGAACATATTTCTTAGGTGGGGTGCCAGTTTGTTCTGTAGTTTGTGTAGAACGCAGCCTGGGATGTTGTCTGGTCTCATGGATGCTGTGTTCCTGGCTTTGGAGAGTGTGTTTTTTACCTGTGCAGCCGTGATTACAGGAACTTTGCATTCTTCCGGCATAGAGATGGGCTCTTTAGGGGGTGAGAGGGGGGTAAAGTTAGCACTGAACCTATCTGCCAGGATGTTGGCAGTATCAGTTGGGTCTGTATATTTAGTGCCATTGTGCTGTAACTCAGAGCAGATCTGAGTGTTGCCATTGAGATTCTTGACATAGCTATAGAATGCTTTGTGGTTGTCTTTAGAATTAGTGGCGATTTTGTTTTCGTAACTAGCTTTGTAGGATTTTATCAGGGATCGCAGCTTCTTACTGAGGCTGACCAGGGAGCTCCTCCACTCGTGGAATTTTACTCTCTTTTGCAAGAGTTTCTTCCTTATGTTGTACAGTTTGTTTATGGCAGACGATCACCAGAATGGCTTCCTTTTTTTGGAGGATAGCGTCTTGGTTCTGTTTGGGATAGCACGATCCATGCACTCATGTAAGTGTTTATAAAGTGCAGTTGTGTAGGATTCAGTAGTCATAACTGTATTGTCCATCTGCATGGGTGTCATGAAGTTCACCACTTCTGTCTTAAGAAACATGAAGTTGGCTTTGGAGAAAATTTTTACCATTGTTTCCTTAATGGGGGGTGGAGGCAGGATGTGGATATCTAGAGTAAATTAGCTTATGGTTGGATCGGACCAATGAGGCATTGACTTCAGGTGTGGAACACCGGTCACTCATATTGGTAATGACTAGATCTAGGATATTGTTGCCCCTGGTGGGGGTGTGGATAATCAAAAAAACACATCAGAAACTGGGCACTCTTTATGGACATCACCTCAATAACACTGCTAAAAAGACTCTAGCCTCAGCCTTTCTACTTCCATCCCTGCTATATGGTGACCCCATACTCACAAACATCCACTCATCACTTAAAAGAAAGCTCAACAGATGTTACAATAAGGTCACAAGATTTGCAACCAATGCTAGATCCTCATCACACCAGTGTTCCTCACTGGAACAACTAAACTGGCTAGAGCTACCACTCTATCTCAACTACCTACACTTAACTACTGCACATAAAATGATATATAAACCCACAGCATGTCCCTCTCTATACTCCTTACTATCATTGTACCAACCAAATAGACATCTTAGATCAGAAAATAAAACACTGCTTAAGGTAGACAAATCCCACCTCCCAGCCAGTGAAATGCTCTATTCCTTCACTGTTTCCAAGCTTTGGACTACCCTCCCAACCACAATAACCTCCATCACCTACCCTCCACTCTTTAAAAAATCTCTTAGACGACACATCTCCTCCTGCTGGTTATGCCCATGCCAAAAGTCACCCTCTCACTTTCTTCCCCTACTTTGCCACTCCCACTTCACCCCTCCTCTATCCACTCAACTGGTCAATATGTACGTCCTCTGCATGTTCTAATATCACAGTTAAATCAATGCCTAAGATTGTTTACTGCAGTGCCTTCTAGCTATCTATATAAATGTAACTATATGTCTGTATTTTTATATATTTGCCTTTTAGCTATCTATGTAACTGTAACTATATATCTGTTGTTGTTGTTGTTGTGTCTTTCGGCTTTTCCCGGTTAGGGGTCGCCGCAGTGGAACTCCGGTCCGCTAATGATTGGCAGTAGATTTTTACATGCCGAGTTGCCAGCCCTGACACAAAACCTTCAACAAAAGTACGCCCAATCATGCATGCTCTCTAGCTGAGAATCGAACAGGACAACGTCTTACTGTGAGGCGACAATGCTACCGCAGCACCACCACCGCAGTATCTGTAACTATATATCTGTATTTTTATGTATTTACCTTCTAGATATCTATGTAACTGTAACTAGCTTTCCATCTTTTATTGTAATCTTCAACATGTTTAATGTCATGTGAAGCTTTTCTCCCCGGGCCTCCACTGAAAATGGGTTCACCTTGGCCCAGTGGAACTTCCCTGTAAACAAATGCAATAAATAAATAAATAACTATGTCAAATCCTCAATAATTTTGTCTCATGATATGCAGAAGTATTTCAAACACATATGAGGTATGAGTCCAATGAAACGTGTCATCTCTTGTATCACTTCTCTGTTGGGTGAAATATTGAAAATCATGATTGATCTCCATTATTGTCTTAATATCAAAAAAGTTATCACTTTCCTCTGGAAAATATGCATAACTCTAAGGGAGCTTTGCAATGAGAATGGATGCAATTTCCCCATCTACACCCTTTATATTAATGGAAGAGATTCATATACAACTGTGGTTATGCTTTTCGTAGATGGATTACAGCTTCTCAGTCATATTAACAATTTGAGAGTCTAGTCACCTGCTATTGTAGTACACCATCATTTGCTGACATCATAGGTGTAGTACACCATCATTTGCTGACATCATAGTGATATCAGGTATATGTGGCAGCTGACAGTGCTGCTAGATATGCTTATACGAACTGCTCTGATGAGTAAAAATGTAGAACAGAAACTATAAAATGTTGTAAGAACACTGCACTAAAAGAGTATGTATGGTCATATGGGGTGTGGTTACTCCACACTTACATATACAAAAGCTGAATACCTGTATTATCTCTCTGAAACATTTGCACTACTTATTGTCAGAGTACAAAATCTTACTCAGATGTTCCTCAAAAGTTAAATATTTTATGTCACCCTGAGGTTGTATAAAGATACAAATCTGAGAAATGCACATGCAGGGGGCTGATAAAGGAATGACAAAAACATATCCTCAAACGTCATGCTGAGTTTAGCTTTCCA
>NC_056751.1:522747955-522757955 GCF_019279795.1 Protopterus annectens | reverse complement strand
TTGTTATCCTAGGTTCTGAGAGAGTAGAGGGTGGAGATTATTTAGAATTTAATTCATAGTGATGTCCAAAAAGAACTTTTCAGAGCCACATGTTTCGCTCTTATTATGTGCAAATGAAGCCATGCTATCATTTATATATACCTATTCCAATACTGTTTTCCTGCTGATATGTATCACTAACTAGTTTTATGGCACATTATGTACCGTGTGTCTTGTGTATGAATCCTGGCTAAAAACTCCAATAACTAGCACTGCATTCTGTTTTTTACGTGTTTATTGAAGAAGACCTTTGCCTGTCTTTAAGGCAATGTTTCATCCAGTTCCATTTGAAAGTTTAAGTTAATACCAGATAAAGGAATCTAATACTAAAATGAAATATCAATAATAGAAAACCTACACAGATAGATTACATAATATTTTCTAAGATTTTAGAATAAGCTTATCCTTGCAATCAGAAGAATTTTGTTCAGAAAAAAATCTTTTGTAAGTATATTTACAGGAAGAATTACATCTGTTTTCTCAAAAATGACTGCACTCTTCCTGAAGCATCACCTCCAAGAACATGTTTGTTGTGGCACAGGAACATAGTAGTGCAGTTTATGTTTCAGCATTTAAGGGCTGATCTCTTTTCTCCAAGGTTTGTGTGAAAATTTTAAATGGTGTGGGTGAGTGAAGGACCCTCATGGAGGGGGTGGTTGGGTATAAGGTAGGGCTGCCATATTACAAAAAAAAAAATTCTTTATGAATTTCTCCCATATGTGTACATTCAATAAAAATGTCTCAGGCAATATCCTTGGAGGAATTTGGACTTTGGGTACTCGCACTGAATGCACATCGATATATACATACATACATAAGCACATTGTATATGTATATATTTTATCTAAAGCATAGCAACATATCAAAAGAGGGATATATCAACTGATCTTCATAATAGTAAGCATGTTATAAGCTTAAGAATCAAACGTATAAACCAAAGGATCAGTAAATCTGTCAATAAAGAAGTATGAAACAACATTGTTACTCTAGATAACTGAGAAATAAGACAAAATAATGCTGCAAATTAATGACAGAATTGAATGCTATCCATAGTTTCCTTTGGAAGACCAATCCAGTCCTTTTGTCTCTTGGCCTATTGGTTCCGTTATGGGCAAACCATTTATTCACTGCTGCTTGCCACTGGCACCCTTTTTAAAGGAAATCACAGCTAAAAATTTAAAATGCAGGCTGCTGATGGATTAAATCAGGTTAGTCTTTCAATTTAGAGTGAGACTGAGAAACATGAAGCAGTGACAGAAGCACAATCAGTGTTTTATTTATTATATTAATTTGCAGTTTCAGAAAAGTTAATGAACTACTTAAAGTTAAATGTGAAGGATATTTTATTATGTTATACATAATATAGGGTTCATCTATGCACACCTTAGTAAGCCACCTTTTGATATCCTTGTGCTATTATTTACTACTGAAATCATAACTGGTAGTGAAAAACTGAATTACTTCTATCACTAATACATTATGACCCTGCATGTGCATGACCTTACAGACTTGTAATTGGTCAGTGTCTGTCCATATTAAACTAAACTATTAGTTTTGTTTCTGTGCCCTGAAGTTACCACTATGTGCTATCTTCACACAAAAAACATGACACTTTGAGAAAGTAAGACATAGAATAAGGTTCTTCAAACTACAACAGCTTAAACTAGTAGCCAAAACAGTATACTGCATGGCCAGGGACCTGCAACCACAATAAAAGGAATACAAAGTGGGGAGCTTTGAGCAGCCTACCTGTCCCTGGAGGAGTGGTCTTAGCCCAGCAACTAGTAGCTTATTGGCCGTTTTGGGCTAATTCCTATCTCTTTCAAGTTCCCTGCCTTAAAACTGGCATTTGCACGGTTTTGCACTTGTTTCAGACTCAGCACAGCTCCTCGAGGTCCTGCAGAGTGTTACAAGCAGCAGAGAGACGAAAAGAGAGATTTTAAAAAGATTAAGTATTTTTTTCTCTGCCTTTCTACTTGCGACTGCATACCCTCGCTGAAAATCGAGTTTCTAGCTACTCTAATATCTGAAAAAAGCTTGTTTTTTGCATTTTTACTGCTCCTGCACTTTTTTAAATCATTTTTGTGTTGTTTAACTGATCTAGGCTACACACTCAAGTGTGCTAGCCTGTTTAAAGCATTTACAGTGTTTTTCTGTTAAGTTACTGTTGTTCTGTTGAAAAATAAAAAAAAACAAAAAAAAATCCTTGTTTCTCACCTTTTCTGAACTAGAGTAGTCCAGATTTCAGGTTTTGCTGAATTCTGGGTTGTGGTAGAAGTTCCTGTGTTGCCCATATCCTTACTTGGATAGGGGGAAGCTTCTCTGTTCACGAGTGAGAGTGTGGAGCTTTGAGCAGCCTATCTGTCCCTGGAGGAGTGGTCTCAGCCCAGCAACTAGTGGCTTATTGGCCATTTTGGGCTAATTCCTATCTCTTTCAAGTTCCCTGCCTTAAAACCCGCATTTGCGTGATTTTGCGCATCGCACAACATCGTGCAGCGCTATTTAAGCAGTTTTAAACTATTCCCGGCTCTGCAAAGTCTGCTTTTCAATTTTTCCCTTAGAACTAGTCAAACTCTCAAAATAAGCACTCAACCTTCATTCTACAGCCCAGCTCTTGCTCAAATTTCTCAGTAAGCACTAACAAACTTTAGCAATATGCCCCCTTATACTATTCAGAAGTACAAGGCTCCCTATTCGTCCATTCCGGACAATCAATAAATTAGTTCTTTCAACCATACAGGCATGTCCAAAGCGTAGCTTCAGGTATACTCTCCAGTCCAGCTGGTGAATCTGGGAATCTTGCTGCAATGTTACAATTGCCTTATGTACACAGACAACCATCTCCTCCTTCCAACAAACTCAAATATATGTGAGAGATGCAACTATACAGCCAAACTAGAGGCCGAGCTCTCTCTACCTAAGATTGGCACAGTCAGTCAGGAGGAGAAGGAAACCACTCGCACCACACAACCAGTCTCACATAGACCAATCACACCAGCAAACAAGACACATAAACTCACAAAAACATACTTGGAGGCTCTAAATAAAAATCTGCCAAAGCAACAGAGACCTCCAAAGCAGACATCCAAGCAATCGCTACCCCACAACAACTTTCACGTATCACATACTTCACAAAGTCAGTGTGACACGCAGTCGCAGCCCCTAAGGCTAAATAACACACCTAATACACCAGTAATTGGAGACTCTATTGTCAGGCACACTGACATCCCACTCACCAGACTGAACAATGAGAAGGTCACTGTAAGCTGCCTATCGGGTGCCAGGATCCGCCACATAACACAAGCACTCAGGTCACTCCACAGCAGGTACAAATATGACTCTGTCATTGTCCATGTTGGTGTGAATGACCTGAGACGTACCTCCCTTGACTACATGAAAAGAGACATAGAGGAGCTCTCTGATCATGTGGCCCAGGCCGTTATGACCCTGAGTAGCATTTTGCCTTCACCAAGAATGATGCCACAGTATAAAGACAAAATGATCAATTTTAACAATTGACTAAGCTATTGGTGTCATTCAAAGGGGATCCAGTGTCTGTCAGCCTGGGATGACATGCTTGACAAGCCACATTGCTTCGCCAGGGACGGCTTGCACCTGTCACCCTTAGGCTTTTGAATACTGGCTAAGGCTCTTGCCACCCCCATAGTGACTTTTTTTGGCAAGGCTCAAAAAACAAACCCACCTCCATAGACAATACCAGAAACAAAAAACTAAGGGTAATGCTACTCAAAGCCAGAAGTCTAAACCTCAAGATGCACGCACTCGAGGCACTCCTCAGTATGGAGAAAATCGATATCTGTGCAATAACAGAAATTTGGTTCAAGGCCCCAGAGAGCACCCCAGCACTACACCCCAGCACTACCAGGATTCAACTCATACCATTCTTTTCGGCCCCAGAACTCGGACCGAAATACTAAAGGTGGGGAGTATCCATTTTCATCAAGGATACACACACCTCCAGGTTAGTGGCACTGCACGAGGCAGCGGAAACCATCCATGTGCAACTAACAGTAGGTAAAACTGCTTTTCAGTTTGTAGCCTGCTACAGATCACCTACCTTATCTCAGGACCCCCACTCGGCATTCCTGAGAAAATTGGAGAATATGAAGGTCTCACCAAACACCATGATATTGGTGAATTTCAACTACCCAACATTGACTGGGAAAACTAATCAAGTCCCAACTCTTTTGCCCAAGGGTTCCTGGAGTTTATAAACTCAAATGCCATGGAACAACTGGTCACCACTCCCACAAGAGGAGACAACATATTGGACTTGGTCATCACCAACATGCGGGCTCAATATTCCACACCAGAGGTAAACCCCTCGTTGGTAAGATCAGACCATAAACTAATCACAATGGACATCCACATCCCGACCCCACCCCCAGCCAAGGAAACCACTGTAAAAAATTTCTCAAAAGCAAACTTCATACTTCTCAAGACTGAGGTGGGAAATTTCAAAGCCCCTGGGCTAATGGAAAATGCTATCCAAACTGCACCTACAGGAATCCATGGATCGTGCCATCCCAAGTAAAACCAAGAGTCACTCCTCCAAAAATAGGAGACCAGTCTGGAGGACCCTGGCCATAAATATACAACAAAAGGAGGAAACTATTACATAAGGCAAAATCCCAAAAAGGAAAGGCATCCCTGATCAGTACTAGCAAGAAACCTCGATCCCTCATAAAATCATCAAAGGCTAGCTTTGAAAGAAAAATCGCCAAAAACTCTAAAGATAATCACAAGGTGTTCTTTAGCTACATCAAGAATCTGGGTGGCAACTCTCAGATCTGCTCTGAGCTGGTGCAAAATGGCACAAAATACACTGTACCCACTGATATTGCCAACATCCTGGCGGACAGGTTCAGTGCAAACTTTACCCCCCCTCCCCCCCCAAAAGGGCCAGTATCTATCCCAGAAGAATGCAGTCCCCCAGACATCACAGACACACAGGTGAAAGCAGCCCTCTCCAAAGTAAAAAACACAGCATCAATGGGACCGGATGATATCCCGGGCTGCGTCTTACATGAGCTCCAAAATAAATTAAACCCTCACATAAATTCACTGTTCCAACTCCGCCTTACCACAGGTTATGTACCCAAAGAATGGTGTACAGCAACAGTGATCCCGCTCCATAAAGGTGGCGCCACAACAGATCCCGGGAACTATCGCCCTATAAGCCTGACTAGCCTTGTCTGCAAGGCTATGGAGCGCATCGTCATGGATCTGATAAACAAAGATATTGGGAACCTCCAAACACTGGACCCTACCCAATTCGGCTTTGTTAAAGGCAGATCTTGCCTCTTAAACCTAGTTGACTTCTTCAAAATAGTAACCAAACCCATAGATGAGGGAAAGGTAGTCCACACAACCTACCTGGACCTCACAAAGGCCTTCGACACAATACCCCACTCTGGCATCATAAATAAGATTACCAGCTTAAATATTAACCCATATGTCACAAGATGGGTTGCAAACTGGCTCAGGGATAGAACTCACATGGTCAGCGTCGCGGGTGCCATGTCCGACTCTAAACTGGTTACAAGTGCTGTCCCACAGGGCTCAGTCCTGGGACCCCTCTTATTCAGTATATACTTCTCTGAGGTACAGGCAAACATGGGAGGACTGTGGCTTACCAAGTTCGCAGATGATTTCAAACTGGGAGCCATAATCGACTCGCCGGCTGACACAAGCATCCTCCAGAAGGGCCTTACAGAGATGGACACCTGGTTTCAGAACCATGGCCTCAAGCTAAATGCCAAAAAGTGCATAGTCATCCCCTTTGGGAAAAACAAAGTGCCCACAAACTACCACATAGCAGGTAATCCACTAAGTATGGAAGAAGTAATTAGGGATCTGGGGACCCAAGTAGATAGTACCCTCTCCTTTGACAATCACATTGCCAAAGTGGTTAGAAAAACCTTCTATATAGCTCACCTAATCACAAAAGGGTTCACATCTAGATCAAGAGAGATCATTGCACCCCTCTACTCATCGCTCATCAGGCCCATAATTGAGTACAATGCCCCATTTGGGATGTACCTTACCCGAAACCTGCAACAGCTGGAGAGACCTCAAAAATACCTCACCAAGAGGATTGTGGGCTCAAACAGATGCCCTATGCAGCTCGACTAAAGAAACTTCAGCTCTACTCAGTTGCTTACCACCTACTCAGAGGCAAACTCTGCCTGACATACAAGGCCATGTCCAACCCGGAATTGTTGGACATGCTCCACCTCAAGAAAACCAAATCCATTAGAGCTACATGCTCCAGGGATTTAAACCTTAGCACAACAATAAATAGGACATGCTGGAGGGATAGATTCATATCCCAAAGGCTTCCCTCACTTTGGAATAGAACCCCAGTACATGTTAGGCAGAGCCCCTTGCTGACCCTCTTCAAGAGAAATTTTGATGAGTGGATGGGAAATCGTAAATTTACTCCTGGGATCACTTATATGGCCCTGCTGGACAGAGGCTCAGGAATCTAGTCTAAAAGGTAGGTGGAAGCCAACACATTCTGGCTAGGCTTATAAATACACTAGGGAAGATAGCCTAGTACCTACCTATGAACCTATGAACCTATTACAGTACTTGTGCTTTTTCAGCCATGCAATAGAAAGGACTTCATCAGAACTACAAAGGTTCCACTGACTCTCACTTATGTACTGCATTAAAAAATTCAGGAGAAGAATGTTACACACTGACTTATAAACAATCACTGAAATACAGCTGTAGGTTTCACAGTAGTGATACAGTGGCAGTTAGGAAATAGCTTATTGTCAAAGGATAACCTCTGATATGTCCATCTGTGAGTAATACTGGTAAAAACACAGATGGCATTGATTCCACTGTAAAATGGTGTTGCTCCTATTGAATTCACATACACTTATATCCATTATTGTCTGGGAGAAAGAAAATCCCAAAGATAAGAATAACTAATGACAGTACATTCTAGAATACCCGAAGATAATGCTACAAAGGATGAACAAAGGACATACAGGGTATTACAGAGAAGACCTAAAAAAGAGAAAGCTGTCCTTGTGAGTGGGAATAATTGACAAAATTAATGATCTTTACTGTTCATTAACTTTTAAAGTATCTGAATAAAAAAAGTTTACATTTGCTTTACAGCAACAATGTTTCAAGCATACTATGCTTAACACACTGTAGTAATTAAACAATAATATGTCTTTGGGTTACGATAATCAACTCCAAGGGATATAATATGGAAAAACCTGATGTGAATATTAATATAACATTTTGGGAATATGTTATTGTTATTATCTTAATTGGGATGGTGGGTAGTTTATTTTTTGTTTTAATCCTATAGTTTATTAATTTTAACAAATTACAGACATTGATATAAAATAATCCTTACACAAAGTGTATGGTTGATTGACCTATCTAAATGAATGACATGAAAAGTTGAAGTGCATAGCTTTAGCTCTAAGGTGGTAGGAAAAATGATGTTGTAATTAGAAGTGATTGAAATTTCTTTTTATGTTGAATAATTTCATTTTGACATGTTTGATTATGTTAAGGCGTTATGTGCTATAAAATATAAAAGTTCTTGTTTCTAGTATAATGGGTGGGAATAATTTGATTGTACAGCAAATGCTGATATACATTACAAAGATTTGCTGTGGCCCACCTTATATAACACTGCCTGATTACAAAATAAGTAATTTATTCTGTGTCTTTAGTATGACAGAGCTTGCATCTATTCCAAATTCTGACTGTCTGTGTTGATTCTAATGTAGAATGAGGCTTTCAAAGCATAATGAACGCAAGAAATATATCCCTCCCTTGTACAACGTACATGTAATGTACATTAACTGTCAGTGGCTAGTTTACGCCCTTTTCTTCCATTCTGGGTGTGGGTCCACCCCTTCTATCATATGAAGTACAATGACGTCCACCTCTTAATAACTGTATTAATTATTATAAAGGTCATTTTAATACCGGTAATAAATACCTGCTGAAATCCTAAGGCTCTTAGGTTCATGTGCTTGGAACATGAGATGAGGTTTAAAGCATAAAGGATTAGAAAACAGAACTAAAATACAAACATAGCTATAATCTAACAATAACAGCAGGATATTATCAGGGTTATGCTAACATACAGATTAGTCATGTCTGGGAAGACTGTGATACTTTGTCACAGATGTGCAGCACCATACATCTGAAGGTTGAGTATCTGGTACTTTATCACAACTTCTAGAGGCGAACTCTGCCTGACATACAAGGCCATGTCCAACCCGGAATTGTTGGACATGCTCCACCTAAAGAAAACCAAATCCATTAGAGCTACACGCTCCAGGGATTTAAACCTTAGCACAACAATAAATAGGACATGCTGTATATGCAAAGACAACACCCCAAACCCTATGTATAACCGACATAAATGCTCTTTGTCATTTGAACTTCCCTCCTCTCTCCTAAGAGCCTTAAAAAATAGTACACTGGTTGTCTAAAGTCACCCCTTCTCATGTCCTCTCTATCTCCAACATGAATGCTGGTTGTCCAGAGGGCTCATCCTCATCTATTTCTATAATGAATGCTTGCAGACAATGAGAATGCCCTCTTCTACCACCTGTGTGCCTAATGGGACCCTCACTGGCCAGAAGAATGTTGTTTTGCCCACTCCTGCCATTTGTGCAGTCCGTATGTGGCATTGCAATATGTGGCAGACTGCTGAGATTCAAAAACATGCTACTAATGCACTTTCCAAACCATGTAAAACTGGAAATTTATACCTGTCAGAACCCAGTGCCATGCAAGGAACTCTGGGATGTGTTGCACTGGGCAGGGAGTCATGTACTGCAAAGTGCACAGAAATATAACAGCCAGAGACCACTAATTATCTTACAATGAAAACAATGTATTTCTGATATGTATTTCTGATATGCAGTTTGTTCCAGAGTTTAGGTGTACAGCAAAATATAACAATTTGTACTCCACTATGCTATACAGGAAGGCAAACTGCAAACTAGTGGCAATCCCTTCATTTGAATTGTGCTGTGTGACACAGATGGTGGATTGCCATTTAAGAATGTCACTGTCACTTAATTCAGTATGGCAATTTTTGCCATACAAAATATCTTTAACTATCTGTCCAGATACCTTTATGTTATCTTATTAATATACCCAGACAGAGGTAGACATCTGTCTATGTACATATGTGTAAGGAGAAGAGGGGGTCTTATATTTTCTAAAATTGCAATGTAAACTGAAATACATTTAATGTTTATAGATTTTGATGTACTTTAAATATGTATAACTTATACCTACCATTATAACTAGTTTTAAAAACTAGGTTTTTCTTTCAGTCTGGGATTTACTATGCAATGCTTAATCTTTCCAGCCTTCATGTTCTGGTGAGGTCTGTCAGTTTGATGTTAGTTTTGAGATACAGGATATAGGATGTTTAGCCCAGGATGGCTATAACAGAATGCACTGCATTTGTTTTCTGCTTAGTTCAGCTAACATTCCACTAAATTCTCCTGCCAGCATTTTCTGCAAACAACAGCAACATAGGCTGTTCTACAGGCACAAGCATTATGTACTATTTCTTTTGAGATGGTATATATAAATTCAAACAGTATGGGGTATAGTGAGGCTTAGAAGGCTTGCCATCTGGCATTTTTTTTTTCATTTTTATAATTTTTTTGGCTCATTTTCAAAGTAAAATATCTGGTAAAACGGTGACCAGAAAAAAGGATGGTCGATGGCTTGTTCATATAGCATGGATGCATTACCCTTCTAAACAACTAAGGCTTTTCTCCCTCACACTGAACATCACCTATATTTTACAACTCCCAAAGGGCCAACTTCTGGAACAGCCCTATCACAAAGTTACTTGCACCTGCAGCAAAACAGAATGTCTTTGCACAATTTGCTGCTGCTGTAAACATTCTCATGCAAAATTAATTGACAC
>NC_056751.1:522575455-522742955 GCF_019279795.1 Protopterus annectens | reverse complement strand
TAATATATTTTCATTTCTGACATAGCTGGCTTACATGTAATCCACTAGCAATCATCAAGGCTGGAAAGAGAACTTAACAGATATTTAAAGCCCATGTAGTAAGACCACCAATGGCCGATGTTACTTATACTAATCAGGTGAATGTTGCAAACCCCAACACATTCTGAAAGCTGACTAATATTATTGTAGTAGGTGGGCACAGAGCTCTACCACCAGTCATCATCATCTCCTTTCAGCTTATCCCAGTTAGGGGTCACCACAGAGGAATAACAGTCTGCAGAACAATTGGCAGTAGAGTTTTACTGTGCTGAGTTGCCAGCCCAGTACCCAACCTTCCACAGAAGGCACACACATGCACACACTCATACCTAGTGCCAACTGAGAGTGTCCAATCCACCTACAGCATGTCTTTAGGATGTGGGAGGAAACCGAAGCACCTGAAGGAAATCCATGTGACCACAGGGTGGACATGCAGACTCCACACAGAAGGCACCCCTGCCAAGAATCAAACCAGAGAACCTCTTGCTGTGAGGCAGCAACGTTAACCGCTGCACCACTGCAGCCAACCCTAGAGCTATACAACCAATCAAAACTACAAATGGCACCAGGAACAAAGCTTTATTATTTAGTGTTTTTGGGTTGGTCTTTTTATTTGTCTCAAAGGAAAGAATTCTTAATGTCTCTCTCTCTCACACACATATACCCTTACCAATCCACACAGAGCTTACATTCTACCAATGCACTCTCAAAACACTAAACAAAACAACACACACAATAGTAAGATTCACTATGTACTAACATTACCAAAAATAAATGGCTGCACTACCAGATCTAAGTAAATGATAAAAAATATCACACACCCACTTAAACTTCACACATAGCAAGCCATCCACATAGCGTAATCACACATGCCTAGCATATATGTACTCATTCACAAAAACATGCACTGGTACAATTCTGCAGTCATACATAATGTCATTTGCTCATTTACACAACACACATTCATGTCACACAAACCATCAGTACAAAACAAATACACTCAGTGACAATGGTTAATAGTATGTAACAATTCAGGCTATCAGTACTGTACTTATTTCCTTGTAGCTGAATCCTTTCGTGCTGTTCTCAATATTATCTGACATTTCCCAATGCATGCATGTACATAACTATTGCTTACAATGTATGTTTATAATCCATATTTTTACTGTTGTGTTTGTACTTGCTGATAACTCTTATTTATTGCCAATATACAGCACTTAGACATTGTATGCTATGAACTGTTTCTTCCTAATAATGAATTTCTTTCTATGCTTATTCTGTTCTTTACAGAGCATGTGTACTATTGCTCTCCGAGACAAGGTAATAACTAAGAAGGGTAAATGGATTAGTCAACCTACTCAATGAACACATGCGCACACACACACACACACACACACACACACACACATATATATATATATATATATATATATAGAGAGAGAGAGAGAGAGAGAGAGAGATCTAAATTGAATGTCCAATGTGCACTACATAAAGAATCACTATAAAAGACCATACAAGCATCAAAACTATCCTGACCCATCAAGCTCATCTGCACTTCCCAACACCTCCTTGATTTTAAATATGCTAATTATGAAATAACAATGAAGGGAAGGCTATATACCTTACATCACTGTCTAACAATCTTATCCAAATACTTTACACTCTGTCCCTTCTCACTTCAAGCCTTATACAGAAGTTATATGCAAGCATCAATATATTTGGCTCTGATTAAAGGAACCTAAGACAGTCATGGTGTATTTTGACAAAATGCATCATTTCCTTTGTCTCTTTCTTGGTGTGTGTGTGTGTGTGTGTGTGTGTGTGTGTGTGTGTGTGTGTGTGTGTATGTGGGTGTGTGTGTTTGTGTGTGTGCACGCGTGTGTGCTTGCATATGTACATGTAAGTGTAAGGATATAGATATAGACACACATATATACATACATACAAATGTCTACTAAATGCATCACAGCATGTAGGAAAAACTATGACGTATGACAAAATGTTCAACAAAAAAGAGTACAGGCTCCTCTTCCATCCTGCGCCAAATAACAGTAGGATGCTGTCAGCTCACAGACTCTGGAGATCGTCTCTGCTGGAGATGAGCAGCAGGCATGAAAGTCACCCTTCCCAAATGGCAAGCCTTTTCTTTCTCAGTGCTTTTATTGATCAAGATAATGAGTGTCAAGCCATCTATACCTGAAAGGGGCATCATCAGTCAGGGACAGGTTCACACAGTTGGGTGCATTTTCCACAAGTGCACTGTCTCTGAATTGCACAGCTCAGTCTTACAATACAAGGGCGACAGATGAATAAAATCAGATATATGAGAGGAAATACTAAACTGAAATCAGTAAGTCTGCAGTTATTTCCAATTAGATTTCAAATAAGGCATTTCCATTTAAAAAGCTAGCTGCAAAAGAAAATCTAAGTAAAACAACATTCCTTGAAAGTGTGTGTGTGTGTGTGTGTGTGTGTGTGTGTGTGTGTGTGTGTGTGTGTGTGTGTGTGTGTGAGAGAGAGAGAGAGAGAGAGAGAGAGAGACACTGACCAGCTACAGTTTGTCATTTACTGCATGAAGATCACCAGAGATATTAATCATTTTACTTTAAGAGCAAATGCACAATCCAAAATCATTCCAGAAAGGCAACAGATCTGTGCCCAGAATACATTGCAGATTTAGTTTTTGCAGACATTTCTTTGAAAAGGATGGATGCTCATTAAAGCATTTTCTTCTTACTGGTAACACCATGCCACTGCTATTACATATCACTTTCTGTGGCTTACCTTTTGACTATATCATGAAGTGCTTGCATTTCTTTTCTGAACTGCTTTGCATCCTGCTTTAAAAAAGGGGTGTCTTATTTCATGGGGTAAAAGAAAGTGATTATTATATGCCTTTATTTAGGCACTGTCTTATGTATAGATATATCTGCTGTCATGTTGATAGAGAAACAGTAATAGTGAAAGTAAACTAAAGTCCTGGCATATATTATACGTATAATCAACCATATTGGCCTTAAACTGTGCAAGAAAAATTAATCTCAGTTGTTCAGAATTATGCAAAATATCCTTGATTTTACCTCATATTATTTTCCAGTTTGCAAAATGTTCTTATTGTTTGAGAAATATTTAAACATTTTCCCCAGTTTTGGGGCTTTGTTCACCGTTATTTTTCTTTCAGCATTTTTGAGCAAAGAAGTTGAGTGATATGGTGGAAAATGTTAGACGTCTGTAGGCAAATTCATATTTAAATGCTTAATCGCACCAAAGCTGTCAAAAATTAGAGGCAGAGTTTTTCTGGATTTGAGTAACTTTCTGATAATGTAACACATTTGTGGCTTTGCCTTCATGACCGATTTGTTCCTATTCCAGTCTTGAGAATCATATCTGGTTTGAAACTACCAGTCAATGCTGCAGTAGGGGTTTCCCTTAAAAATGTAGGTTGTGCATTTGCTAAATGTCTAACTAATATCAAAGCTTGCAGAGCTTTCAGCAGCCATTATCTGTCATATCTGACTGTTAATATTTGGTGTAATGAAATGTGAGAACTCAAAAACTAGTTGTAATACGGGTTCCTGAAATTTTTAGATATTTTCTCAGCCTCAGGCTGCATTAAATAAATCCAAATTTGGTTACCAATAATCACAATCAATAACTGTGACCCTAAAAATGTGATTATTTTGTGCCCCAATCTATCAGTTCTGCTGTGGCCCTAAATTCTAGTAATGTTGATGGGGGCCCATGTTATTTTTATATATATATATATATATATATATATATATATATATATATATATATATATATATATCTTCTGGGCTTGTGAAGCATATTAATGAACGATCCCAAGGAGGCATGGGATGACCTTAAGAACTGATGAAAAATAGAGACCAAGAGATTTGCCATAAATTGTGCAGCAAGCACAATGCAGCTGTTATGGCCTTCCACAGTTTTCATTTACCCTAAATTGCACCAAAAACTAATTTTCTCCTTTCATTCTTGTTTCTTCCTATCTGTTATCCTTTCTGTTAAAAGTTCTTCTTTGTGCATGCCTTAAAATCCATCCTTTTACGCCTTATGGCCCTATTCACTACTATTGTATTATATCCCTAGATGTAATCCTGTCTTTTAGTTGGAGTATTGTACACACACCAGATTGATTTTATCCTTTTTCCTTCACTGAGAATAAGGAAATCTCTATCACCCTACCTTTGTAACTTAACCCTTCAATCCCATGAATATTGTAGTTGCCATCATCTGTGCATACCTCTCAACCTCTTTGAGCAGGAAAAGAAATCCATATATAAAAGTGGGACAAAGGCCCACAAACAGGGACAATTTTTAAAAATTGTTCTTACAAAGTTAGAAAGTTGATAGAATTCAACTAAAAACAGAAGATACAACCCTCAAAAATGACCAGTAACATAAATCATAGGGTTGCAAGGAGTCACTGATCACAAACACAACTCGACAGAAGGCTTTTAATATCACTTCACAAATATTTGTGAAGTCATATGAAAAGACTTATTTTGAGCCATGTTGTAATCAGTGACTCATTGCAACCCTGTGTTAAAAGTGGCTAGAACAACGGGTTTTGCATTAACATGAATTTTCTGAAGAGTATGAAGTCTGAAATTCAAATGTCTGTCATTATTTTCTAACTTCAAACTTTACTGATTTGCCACTAGTTTGCCAGAAAACTGCAATTGTATAAAAAAACAGACCAAAAATATGAGGCAAAAATCTAGACATTCTGTGAAAAGCTGTACAGTTGAGAGGTATGCCTCTGTGATAATATATTTTTCCTTCTGAAAAGCATCTTCAAACTCCTGCAGTATTCCAGATAAGTAGAGGTGATTATGCTATAGAGAAGAAGTGATTCTTCTTGCCTATAGGCACCTTCCTAGATACATACTTTAGGGTTGGACTGGCACTATTTCATACTGCTTTTATCAACTATGTTTCATATAATGGGTGCACTTTGATTTACAAAGTCAAATGTACTAAGTCTTCTTTACCACATAGGGACATATTGCCTCCTTCTGGACTATTATAATATGTTTAACTTATGCTAATCTAATCTCTAATGCTTTTCACAGAGGTGGTACTCGACCACATAGCTGGGCTTAGACATAGGCCAACTAGGCAGCCGCCTAGGGTGCCACCCTAGCAGGGGGCTTTCCAGTATTTTTTTTTTTTTTGTAGTAAAGAAATGGTTTCTTTAAAATCTGTTAAATAAATGTAGGAAAAAAAACTGAAGAATAGGACAGACTGTGAGAAAAACAAAGGGAAAAAGTAACCTGGATGGTGTAGGCAGACCAGGAAGGGGGCACTGGGTGGTGTGTGTGTGTGTGTGTGTGTGTGTGTGTGGAGATAGTGATGTGGAGCCCTTTTGTCTAGGGCACCATTTGATCAAAGGCCAGCTGTGTTCTGCCCCCCAATTGTCTTAGTATATTAGGTACAAGGTTGTATCAAGTTGTAGAAAAGGAAATTAAGGCTCCCCAATTCATCTCTGCATATGGTTCGTGAGAAAAAAAAATTGTAGGTCAGCAGTCAGATGGGGTGGTTGAATAATGTCTTTGGAAGGTCCAGCTACAAGAATCTGTGGTACACCAGGTATCATTTTTATTCCCATGCACTTCTCAGAATACTTAATATTTGAGGCTTCCCCTCTCAGTTTTGCAATGCGCTCACAGCATGTTGCTGTAGACTGGAACAGCTTGTATTTATCTGCCATAATCTTCCTCTATGAATGGCTTTTCTATCAGAGTTCCTGTATGCCTTCTGAGACTTGAACCATGGCAGTGATTATTGTCTAATGTTTAATGCCATTTTAAAGGAAGATATAATATTCTCTATCCCTTTACAGAGTAGAGAGACCACATATTGCAGAGGACTTATCCCTGCACTGACCAATGGGGGACTCCTTTTGTAACATTTTCTCTTCTTACAATTCAGCCATAATCAGCACACCTTGTTCCTGCTCCTTTAGCCAGTTTACTATCAAATTCACCAGTTTAAGGCATACTTTTATTATCAATAGCATAACAACTAGCTTTTTGTGTTGCAGTTTTTCAAAAAACTTGTTGCAATCAAATCAGCCCACATTTACAACCTCCTCTGCCCCAGCTATGTCTATCACCTAGTCACTGATGCGGATCATTCAGTCTACAAGATTACCTGGTAGTAATACCAAAATGATACTCAGCCAGCAAATCTTGATTGGATAAGAGGGCTTCCAGCATATTCCAAAGTCCTCCCCACTATTCTGCCTAAACATAGGTCAGTTTAAACAGCCTGTATTTTGCTTGTATCCTTCCTAACCTTCACTTGTGCAACAGAGTTAAGAATTCAGTCTTTTAAAAACAGCAGCACTGATTCTGATGACAAACAATGATGGCCTGTCCGAGTCAGTCTGCTCGTTTGCTTAGCTTTGTGTATTTTATACATTTAAACCTTTCATTTTATACATAGAATACCTTTCTTATCCTATATCTCATTTCAGTTTTCTTCCAAAAAGCACAGAACTGCCTTTTTAAGGAATAGCTGAAAGACTTTTGCCCTAATGATGGTCATGATGACAACATTCTGAGAGGGACTGATCAGATTTCCCTACCTCCATGCAATATCCAGCTCTTTTGAGGATCCTCAGGTGCTTCCAATACAATTTGACACACAGTCTCTTCCCAAGGTGTCCAGAGACTGCCCTGGAATATCATGTGGTAGGCCACCCTTAGAATCCTTTTTTGCAGATGACAATCAAAGAATTCTGATTTCCGGCCTTAACCACCTTAATTGCTCATTTCCACAGATGAGCAATGCCTTTACTACAAGATCATCTCAGTCTACTGAATTGATATCATTTATGGAACATGACCGCAGCATCCATTAGTTCAGAATATCATTTCTGCTACCTGTAACCATTCACCCCTTAGTCACTGCCAAAAATCATGCCACACTACAATCAAAACACAATAAGAAAAGTAAGAAAACATTTTTTGCAAGGTAAAAGCATCCCTCACCGTAATACCCCCTTACTTTGCTTAATTTTTTTTTTCATGAAGTTGTTGTACCATAGAGAAAAAAAAATACTGATCACTGCCAGGCAATGGGGAAAAAACGATTGTATTCCTTCTCTAGGAGACAGCAAAAGCAATAAATCCACATACACCATAGTTTGCTCAGCATGCTATTGTTCCTTTACAAAATAAGCAATAGCAAATGAGTAGGCAAGTAAGACAAAAATATCTAAGTGACTGTAATCCCATGTAATGATATGACGATGCCAGGATGTATGTGTACCATATACTGACGAGTTATCAAAACGGAAGATAAAAGTATCATGCAAAGACATCAGTCCTGTAACTTACAAAGAACAATATGACAAAGTCATATGCCATGTAATGAAAACTGTATTTTTAGCTGTTCTTTATAATAAAGTATCTTTTGCTACTAAATTTCATTTTAAATTACCCTGTCTCAGAATTATGGAGCAAACATAAGAAAAAGCCTTCTTGAGGTCATACAAGATGTTTTTTTCTCTGCTATGCTAATTTTAAAACTCCCAATGTGCATTAAGAAATATACAGCAACTTAACATAACTGCCTTCATCTGACACATTTAATTAGTTTCAAGGCATGCTTCATTGTGTGACATATTATAACAGCCAAGGACAAGCACGTAGTTCCAACTCTGTAAAACTGGTAATACCTTTGAACACATCATCTTACACAAATTTTAGTTTCTTAATGAGTTTCTAAGGTGCTATGTTGTTATTAGAATTTAACAGAAATGCAAGTTATTTATTAGTCCAAAAACATTAACTAGTGACTGAGCTCTTACTCAAGCAGCTAGATGCAAGTTTTATATTCTAGCTTAAAATGACTTCTCATCTGACAATAAGTGAAGCAAAATGAAGCACAGGTTCAGTGCTTGCCAGCTGGAAGCTTGTTACTTGCAACTGCCACACATTTCTCATTCATTAAATAACTGCAGCTCTAAAGCAATCCTTCCACTTGTAACATTTTAATTATGTTCATTATGTGTCACCTTTGTTTTTAGATGTGCTCCTCCCGAATGAATTGTATTAGGACCTTCCCAGAATCAGAGAACATGGATACAGCATTCTGGGTATGTCTGTGGTACTTGGCAGAATTACCTTCTTCTTGGACATCTAATAATCTTTCCATTTAAGACCGCGTCTAAAACATTTTATATAAAAGTAAAGGTGATATTACTATATCACAATGCTCCACGTAGTGATTATGACCAAGCTGCAAATGAAAAGCAACACCAGGGCTAACACAGACAATCAGTGCAGGGCCCCAATGCACTTCAGAAATGGAAGTTAATTTATTAATTTATCGACTAGATGTCAAAAATCCAAAGTACCTCATGAAGTCCTGTCATAAGCTTGCTGCCCGCAGTTATCAGTAGAAAACACCTATCAGGAAGGGAAATGTTTCTTCTTCCGATTTTCATGTTTACCAGATATACCTAAACAGACATCTCTCACAGACATGCACCCAAATATACTCACACTGACACACACACACACACACACACACACACACACACACACACACACACACACGCGCGCGCGCACACACATTTTTGAGACTTCCTAGAAAATCTCAAGAACAGAAAGGTATATACAGCCACAGATGAAACACTCTGCCACTTTACAGACTTGATCCTAAAGCAGAAATTAGTTGCATGTGATTAAATGCTAAATGAGGAGCTGTAGCTTCTAACACTACATTCACATTAAGAGAAGATCCTCCAAGTAACAACTTTACAAAAAACTTGTGAATGAATACTTGACAGCATTCTACTTCTGTAGCACATACTAAGGCTATTAAATTTTATTAATAAAAATGGTGGACTCATTGAGGATCTCAGATGAAAAAGGCAAACAGACGTGCTGCAGAAATCTTCAGAAATCCTTGAAAACAAAACAAGGTTATTTACTGTGATGGCCTTATGACAACAGCAGCTTCAGTTCAGAGCTAGAAAACATTGTGTGTCTCATTTTAAGGAATTGTTAGTGCTGTAGACAAAACAGCAAAAGTTAATATACGGTATACACTCATAACTACTATTAGAGTGCCAGGACTAAGCTACAACAGGGTTATTTGTTTGCATCAACTATCTATAAACTTTGTGTGGGATATTGTGATTGTTTTTTTCTTTCTTAAAGTACTAAGAAAATAGTTCTCCACAAAATAAACAATGATCAGGCATTTAATACAGCATATATCATTGCAGAAAGTGACATCTGACAGGTTAGTGTGATCTTAAAGAAGATTATTAGATAAAGTATGAGGCCTTGCTGTTATTTTTTTTTTTCTTTAACATTAGATTGCATCCATTGTGTTTGGTGTTTTTTTTTCCTTCTTAATACTACTATGCACTTTGCGTTATTGTAAGCTTGAGTATTGCAATGCAGTTTTGACACTTAGCTATCTACAATCTATACTATAGTCTGGCAGCTGGTATACAAGACTAAAGAGCTACTGATGATCTGTCTTCTGTAGATCCAGTGTAGCAAAGTTCGATTCCCTTTTTCTCCATTGCTTAACTGTGTAACTCTGAGGAAGTCAGCTTCCAGGCTGATATCAGTGCTCTGCCTCAGAAAACAAATACAAATAAATAAAAATAAAATATATTACTTGTGTTTTGGTGCAAAACCTTTTATGTCAAGAACAGACTGGTAATCATATTAGCTGTCTGAGAAGATGCACCTCAGGTTGTAAAAGAAAATAATTGATTAACATTTGGCTATTACTGAAACCATATTCTAGAATACCTGGCTTTCCAAGCAAAATCACTCCTCCCTCATCCCAGTATTTAACTAAGTGATTATGAACTATAATTATTTATTTTTTACCTGTGTTTCTCTTTTTGTTACTGTTTTCAGTGCCGTTTTAGGACCAGAAACTTGTTTCTCCTGACCTCATGGGAAGTGGTAATGATCCAGTTTGACATGTGTTTTTAACTATTTCTGGTACATCTTCATTTCTATGCATGCCAGACAATACAATATTGGTTTGTGTTTCCATGAAGTACTATTTATTTTGGTTAGTTTCATTCCTTTTATATTTGGCTGATGGTCTTCTTTCTGTGAATAGTGCTTAATTTATAGCAAGCATGCTAATTGTTTTGTCCAATCAGCATACACATCTTTAAATAAAATTAAGATTCCATAATACAGCATACTCATCCAATATGATAATTAGCCAACTATATATTGATAAGAGAATTAAAATTTAGGGGATAGATGGCAACTCTCCAGAACATTGTAAAATTATAAGATTTTTGCCCCAAATGTTTGATTTGTTCCTCATAAAATGTGTGGTTTTCTGGCAAATTATTAAGGATTGAAATCATTAAATAATGAGACATTCACCCTTCAAATTTTATATCCTTTGAAATATACAAAACCTTTTATTCTAGTAACTGTTAAAGTTTTAAGAGCTGATTTTGCACTTTTTTCATCCCCCATTATTTTTGGCTTTGTGCAGAATTCTTGAACTCACAGGTTGAGAGGTATGATCTAGTGTACCACATCATGTTTAACTGCTATGATTTCTTTCCAATTTATGTTGCTTTACAGAAGTCTAAGTTTAAAATCTAGGGATTGTTATATTATACCACTCACTGTATACCCAGTATGTATATTAATATTTTGCATACTGACAGGATAATATTCCTGAATTATCTTTGCTTTAGTTGTTATTTTACCATGGATTGTACTGTTCATGGAGGAAGTGATCAGAATTCACTTTGACAGAATTTTGTATAAACCTTGAGGAACGAGAGACAGTCACTGAATCAAATACATTCTTTTTTTTCAAAGAATTTTATTAAATCATTATTAAAATGAACAAATATTTCCATGAAATTATAACATTTTTTCTTTAAAGTTAAAAAAACAAGAAAATAAAAAAAAACAAACCTTCTAATATATAAACCAGTGTAACTAAACTATGTGCAAAGACGTTCATCATGCAAAAAAAATTCTTAATGTAGCTGTAGGATTAATAAAAAACATCTGTTTACATAAATTAATAAACTATTTTTCTAGAAGTTCATAGATGATATTACATGAATTATATAATGTACTATTCCTAGGTGATCTAGATTTAATAGTTAACATTTCCAAATTACACATTTCAAGGAGTATATATTTAAATTCCAAAAATGTAGGTGATGTACTAGATTTCCAATTCTTAGTGATTGTTTTTCTAGCTATAGATAGTATAGGCCAAACCAAAGGGTACTTATTCTCTTTTACACAATCAGGAACAGGAGCATTAAATAAAACAAGTGATTTAGATATAAAGAAATTATCAGTAAAAATTGTTTGCAGCAAATTATTGATATCATCCCAAAATTTTCTTAAATATATGCAATTATAAAACATATGAGACCAGTCAGCATTCAATTCAATATTACATTTCCAACGTGTTATATTCTTTTTAGAAAATATATTATGAGGAGTGATAAATGATCTATTTAAAAATCTCCATGTGAATAATTTCCATTTTAAAGAAGAAGTAGTCATACTTGCTGATTGCAACATATTCAATTTGTCTTTCTCAGAAGGGGGATTATTATTAATTAAAGAACAATATTTCCAATAATTATCTGAATGTGTATCTAAATCACATTTAATTGCCCTATACATGTTTGATAAATTGTTATTAGCAGGAGATTTATGCAAAACTGATAAAATCATATATTGTATTAGCTTGGGAATTTTTTTCCTAATTATAGGAGACATAGAATCCAATGTATTTAATACATATTGTCTAGCTTCTTGAAGCTCTAACCATAAACAAGAATCAAGTTTATACTCTTCCAAGAGTATACTATTGGATTTTATCTCATTATTTATCATCATGTGGTGCCAAAATGTTAAATGCTTTTGCTGAAATATAGACATTTTTGTATAATCTGAAGAGAAAATAGATCTGTGTGTGTAGGCTATAGGGAAGAGTAAAAAAAGCCAATCCTTATATATATTATATTTAAATATAACATTTTTAAATGATTTTAAAAGAAAAACTATACACTCAGAGAAGAAAATTCAGAAATATAATCTTTTAACCTCCAAATAAATGGATTATTAATTATATTTAGCTTATAGGAACTGTTTATATCTTTGGTATTTTGTGACAATACCTCTATAAACTCTTTCCACTTAGCAGTATATTCCACATCAATGAGATGAGAGATTGTATTGAATACTGATGAAATTTAATAAATTTCTAAATTTGGTAAGGCTATACCCCCATTATTCTAATTATACATATGGTATGTTAATGCAATGCTTGGCTTATTTGGTAACCACAAAAATTTCTGAATCATTGAATTAAAATTTTTAATTATTTGGTAAGAAGGAGGTATAGATAAAGATTGAATTATATATAAGATTTTTGGGAGAAGGATCATCTTTATTATTAAAAGTTTATCATCCATAGAAAAGGGTAATTTGTTCCAATTATTTATTAGATTTTCTATCTGTAATAGACTTTTATTTTAATTAATTTGAATGGTATCTTTAATATTGTGAGTAATAATTATATCTAAATATGCTATTTGTTGAGACTGAGCTATATAGTCATTATATTCATCAGGTATATTGCATTTTTAGAACCTGTTAAAAGAATTTGTGTTTTATTATTATTAAAAGTAAGGCCGGAATTTTTTTGAAAGTATTCTATGTTTTTAAAAAGTTTTTGTATAGATTCCCTTCTACTCCCAAGAGTAATCAATATGTCATCTACAAACATTTGTATTGTAGATGATATAGTGGGGTTTAACTTGTATCCTTCAATATCTGTATCATGTCTTATTAAGTTTGCCCATGGTTCCATAACTAATGAAAATAAAAGAGGGGATAAAGGACACCCTTGCTTAGTACCTTTTACTTTTGGTATATTTTAAGATATACTAGTACCAATTTTAACATAAGCTTGACTACCTTCATATAAGAGAGTGATAAGTTTGATAAAATTATTGGAGAAATTTAATTCCTTTAATAGAGTGAACAAATATTCCCATGTAACTGAGTCAAAAGCACAATTTATATCTAAACTAACTAGGGTTAAATTTGTTTTAGGATTTTTCACCGAATCAATTAAAGTTAATATTCTTTTAATGTTATCATATGAAGTTTTCTTTATTAAAAACCCTGTTTGATCACTATCAACTAATTTGGGTAAAAGTGTTTTAAGCCTTTCTGCATAAATGAACATAAATAATTTGTAATCAGTGTTTAATAGGGAGATGGGTCTATAGGAGGTACACTTAGAGTGATCTTTGTTAGACTTTAAAATAGGAGAAATAAAAGTATATTTCCAAGAAGGTAGAATTACGTTTTTGTCCTGAACAAGATTAAATACTTTATAAAGCAATTTTAGAGCATTTATAGGTAGTAATTTGTAAATTTCAGGAATGATGCCATCATTACCTGGTGCTTTATTTTGTTTTAATTTGGTAATGTGAGTTTGAAGTTCTTTGAAAGATATTTGTTTATCAATAGAAATCCCTTGTTCCTCTGAAAGTCTTGTTTTGGTGTATTTATTAATAAATGTTTTTATTTCCTCTTTAGAGTTAATTTCAGTAGTTGTTTGGTTGATGTTTATAAAAAACTCTCTAAATTCAGTTAATATATTATGAATTTCCGATACCATTTTTCCTTTTTTAGGGGAGAATATTTAATTAATATGATTAAATCTATTTAATCTTTTTGTTTTATTAGGAAGAATTTTTAAGGATTTAGGGTTAGAAGAGAAATTTATAAACTTGAATTTTTCTATATTGATCATAGTTTTATGTTTTAATATTTCTAGATATTTATTATTTAACATATTTATTTCTTTTCTTTTATCTGATATATCTTTATCACACATATTACTAAGTTTTAAAGTGTCTAATTTACACTGTATATCTTGCAGCTCTTTATCCCAAGCTTTCTTTTTTTTGTTGTACCAATTCAATATCCTACCATACAGATAAGCTTTTAGGGCATCCCATATGTATATTTCTGATATACCATTAGTATTGTTAAGTTCTAAAAAAATCTGTACTTCTGTAGTAATGAAATCATTAAAATCTTTTAATTTTGTGATATAAGCTGGGATCCTTTTTATATGAATATTAAAATTTGGATTGACTACCACTTCAAAAATTATAGAATTATCATCTGATAAAGGACATGAAATCACTGCTGATTTGTTTAAGGAATCTGTTAAATTATTAGAAATAAAAACTCTATCTATCCTCGAGTATGAGTTATGTCTATGAGAAAAAAGGTGTAAAATAAAGAAGTAGTATCTGCAAAATAATTTATATCTTTCAAAATATAAGTATCTGAAAAGTCTTTTAATAATTTAGATGATGTAGATATTCTTCTCTTCCCATTAGTACTAGAGTCTTTGTAATCTAGAATACAATTGAAATCTCCTGCCAAAATAATGTTCCTTTTAGAGAATAGTACAATTTGATCTAGATGTTGTTTCACTGTGTTTATCCCTATCACTGGGATCCAATATATGTTAATCAATGTGACAATTTTACTGTTTATTTCTATGGTGACTGCACAAAACATTCCTTTATTATCCTTATATGTATCTATTATTTTTGGAAAATGCATTATGCTGTTCCATAGGATAGCTACTCCTCTCTTTTTCTTAGTATGTTCAGAACTTACTAAAATCTTATATGTTTTAGATTCAAGTCTGAATATATCCTCTGTTATTGAGTGAATTTCTTGTAAAAATACTAACTGGGATTTTTGTAACTTAAGATATCTAGTTAAATGCCCCCTTTTATTAGGGTTATTTATACCATTAATGTTAACTGATATACCTTTTAGTGTAGTCATTGAAAATTAAATTATGTAAATATAAACATACTGATCTAAGAAATACATGTGTGTGTATATATATATATATATATATATATATATATATATATATATATATATATATATATATATATAATAGGAATACTATTATTATCATTAAAGCAAACATAGTGTAAGAGTATCATATTCTTAAAATTAAAGTTGTTTCCTACTACATAAGATATGAACTTCTGAAAAGATATTAGAAAATATTTATAACATAAACATGAAGCAAAATAACCAACCCAAACCCCTTTGGAGTTTAAAACTCCTAACTCAAATGACATCAGTCACTTGAATCGACTTCCTATCAAAAGCATCATCCAATCAGCACCTGCCTAAATGTCTATAGTTATAACTATAAAAACAAGGCTTCTCATCAATAACATAAACATTTTTTTGTATGAACCAAATATATAGATATAATGTTGTGTCAATTAGTAAATTGATGACAGCTACATCTTAGGAATAAAATACAGAATTTTCTTACATTAGTTAGTAGATTATTAAGAACTACTATGATATATTAGTTCACTCTTCTGTTTTGAAGTAATCACATTTAATAAGAACCTTAAAAAAAGACTATGGCATTATTTTATTACCGAAATATGGCTAATAAAGGCTGAAGTGTGATATATGGTATTGCCATAAGTGATCAGCTAACTGGGACATAGTTGTAAATGAATCACCTAAGGGCCTTCAATAACCACTAACATTGGCAGCTAATAAATAAGATGCTAATAAAAGTGATTTTACTAACAATCAACTAACATACTGATTGTTCTGAAAGAAATGAACACTGCATTTCTTTGCCAGAAACCAAATATAGTGATTACTCATCAAGAAGTAAAACCAACAACATCCTGCTAGTTTTCTTATAACCAAACACTCCTTGTGCAGTCTCTCATAGAAGAGTGACTAATAAACTTTAAAAGTCTGATCTTCCATTCATTGCATTAATTTGAGTTACCTCAAAGGGTCTATCACCATACTGAAAACTAGTGAAAAGGTCATATTAGTTCAAAGAAGCAAGGTGCTTAAATAGCGCCTGTATACTATATAAAAGCCTTATTTAAATATAATGAGCTTTTTATTATTCAATTATAGCTTATACTGTCTTTGAATTTTGAGAAGCTATTTCATTAACAAAACAAAAGATGAAAATTTCACATTTTCTAATGATAAACAAATCTAACTATTTTAATGCACCTGTCCTTGCAATATTATTGCTGCCTATGTGGTACATCCTTAACAGCCTATTACACAAATGCATTCATAAAATAACTGAGATAACCTATTATATACATCTATACATTTAACATTTTGATAAATGCTTCATGAATATTTTCTCAGGAAGTCAATAGTTATAAAAAATGTACATGTAACCCAAGTATATAAACAGCTTGTAGCATTATTAAATCTTCCAAAATTGCACAAATCACAACTAGTATTTCTCATCAAGATATCAGCACCCTTGTCATACATAAAGCAAATATTTTATGAGAATACTATTCGTATATAAATACATAAGGCTCAAGAATACCTATGATGATCAGAAAAAGTATTTAGGCTACATGCGTAGTATAATCCCTATTTATTTAAGAGATTATTGCATATAATGTCTTACAATAAGTTGAAAGTAGTAATCTAGTTATATCTTCTTTCTGTATGCTGTATGAGGAAACAAATTTGATTCAGTAGCTTCCCGGTGAGGATCAGAAGATTAATTTACTTCCGACACCTTCATGATGATGTTTTAAGAAAGCTCCGAGCTTTCCAGCCGCGATGGATACCACAGTCTCGAGCTCATCATGAAGATAAAGCATTCAAAGTTCCGTCGGGAAATAGTAAGTGAAACATTACTTAACTACATATAAGGCAATGTCTCAAGACTCCCTCTATACCGAGAGAGATGAGAAAGAATGAAAAAAAGCCTTGCATACACAACACGAAGCAATGACGGCTATCAAGCAAAGCTTCACCACACTATGAACCAGACTCTCTGGTTAATCTCCGACCAAAGCACACAGGCACCAAAACATATAATTAACACAAGCAACACCACACATGTCTCTACAGTGCTAGAGCACCAAAGTAGAGCCTCTAAATAAATACACCAACAACTTAGAAATGACAACAAAGCCTTACCATTACTCCAGCCACACTGCCACTCACATCCTGGGTCAGAAGTACCATCACTAGCACAGCAATTCTGCAACTATACATCAGGCCATCATACAAGATTCCTTTATCAAACAATTAACCATAAATCAACTAAAATACAAGTACAGCAATTATAACTAAATAAAAGTTTTCCAACCACTATAAGAACCAAAATCAAGAAAAACAAATATGCCCCCTAATGATAAGCACCACTACAAGATATCCAGAAGCATAGATATCCGAGATAGGAGAATCACTGCATCCATGGGAATCAAACCTATAAACATTAAGATAATTAATCTTAAACAAATAGTACAAATGAAAAAAAAAAATCCCAGCAAACGACTATTCTACAAAACAAAATAGACAACTATTTAGTTAACCAATTTATATTATATTAAATATAATACCAAAAGCTCACCTGGATGTCCGGTTTCATTTCCCCAACTGAGTGAATCAAGTGCAAATATGTACTTGTTATGATTCATCTTTTGATTTTTTTTTTAGGGTCAAATGTTTTCCAAGTGTTGTTCTCAGCATTCAAGACTAGGACTGGCCCACTCCATTTCATCTACTTTTTCCAGTATGTTATTAGATTTTATATAAGTTATTGCATTGTCTTGGTTGTCAAAAATTTTAAAACCATCTTGATAAAATATTTTCAGTCTTACAGGAAAAAGCAAATGGGTTTTTATTTTATTCTTTTTTAGTTCTCTGACTAAAGACAAGAAAATTTTCCTTTTTGATAATACTGAAGAAGACTAGTCATTATCAAAGCTTATAATATTGTCCTTCAGTTTGATTGGGGATTTTGTCCACGCAGTCTTTAGTACCATTTCCTTATCATGGGCTGACTTTACAATAACAGATTTAGTATAATTACTCTTGGTGTTTTTAGATGTCACCATTGATATATGGGCTCTTTCAATACCATATGAAAGAGCCTCCGGCAGTTCAAGTACTTCAGGCAACCAGGAAGATAACATTTTTTCCATATTATTTCCCTCTATGTAAGTCAAAATTCTCACATTATTCCTACAGGACCTGTTCTCAAGGTCATCAACCTTTGTCTGAAGAAGAGAATTTTGCTTTAACAGGAACTCAACATTATGTTCACTCTCCTGAATTCTGTTATCCATATCACTTAATGCAGTTTCCATTCCTGAAATCTGCTTCCTCTTTTGCAATAAATCTTCATGTAGAATGTCCATTTGGTGAGAACACTTTTCTTTGAAATTGTCAATTTTTATATCCATTTCATCTATTTTGACACTTAGTTCCTGAATAGTAGTTAGTAATGACTGTAGTTCTTTTTTGATAGTTGTCCCTTGATGAGAAGATTTAGTGAAGCTCATCCTGTTCTTTTACTGTAGTACTTCCAAGTGTAACTTTGACAGGAAAACTTAAAATCTACTTGAAATTTTTTATATACTACCCTAATATATATTTTAAAGAATTAATTAAAATAACAAAAACTATTATTAGGGAAGTTTGTATCAATATTTCCTGTCATTAAAGTCCTGTAAAGGCAGAGCTGATAAGAAAAGCTGCTACTCTGTGCTCATCTTGGCCACACCCCCCAATCAAATACATTCTTGAAGGCATAGAAGCATAAAAGCAAATGCTTTGGAGACTTACGTTAAATAAATGTACATAAATGTAAAGGTTCTCTTCACTCACAATGCACAGCAAATTACAATTAATAATTCTGCAGACAAATGAAGCCACATATCTTTTTAAGTATACAACATACAATACATTTCTTAATCTTCAAGAACTTACTACTAATGGTATATAGCTAAATAATTTCCAGAATTTCTCTATAGTCTAATGTATTCCTCCTCAGAAATTCAAATATCTACAAGCAGCCTATATCTTAGATCTCAGATGAAAAGTGCTTTGGGATCACAGCACACATCCAGTTAACAAAAAACAAACAGATAAATAAATACATATATACATATATACATACATATAGACTCAGTACTCCTTCAGCAATATCAGCCCTATAGAACATGTCTTCTGTTCAGTAGATGAGAGCCTTGTATGATTACTCAGTCTTGATATCCCCAAGGCACAAAACTCTAAGTAACGACTAGGACAGTGATGGTGAACCTTTTAGGCTCGGTTTGTCAAACATTTGGAAAATGCCTATCTTGACTCTGCTGGCATGTCACCCCTTCACCAAAAAAAACAGACAATTCTTTACTTATTCTTTTATTTAAAAAAAAAACAGTCCAGTCATGTGCTGCTATGTATTATAAAAGAAAAATCAGTGACTTACTACAGACACACGTCATAGGTTTGCCATCATTGAATGATAAATGATCAATATATATATATATATATATATATATATATATATAGATATATATATATATATATATATATATATATATATATATATATATATATATATATATATATATATATATATATATATATATATAAAGGCATGTGTGTGCATCTATCCATCCTTCCACAACCCTTTCTTCACATTTTTGCACATGGGATCAGGGTGTTACCTCAACAGTGACAATCACCAACAGCCAAGGTTCACACCGCCGGGTGGCTAGCCCTGTGGCAATAGTTCTTACCCATCACACAGTCTCTCTCTCTCTCTCTCTCACACACACACACACACACACACACACACACACACACACACACACACACACACACACACACACACACACACACACACACAGATTAGCTGACACTTCTCCCTTCCTTTTTGCTTACTTCATTTCTTTGCTGTCAACAGCTACAGAAAACAGGGACAGAATCAATGGAGGAATCGAACAGTACGAGTAGAATAATTTATTAGGAAAGACTTTCTTTAAGTAGATATTTTCAGAGCCCATGCTTGCACTCAGGAGTAAACACTCCTGATGTCACTAACTTTGAGAGTTGTTTTTCTTAACTTTTTTTCCTTAGATATCTTTGTACTTGACAAGTCAGTCTTCAAGACTTGGAACCACTCTCCAGAAAAATGTATTGTAGAAGTCCAGCTGGTCATTGCCACTCACTGCCACACACACAATGGAGCAGTATACGTTATGTGGCCACATCAAAATAACATGAGTGTCAGTAACTCAGCAGGTAGTGTACTTCTTCCTGATTCTGGGATGACTGGCATCAATTTAATTTATCTGTCTTACTATACTCGATGCACATGGTGGGTCATTGCAGTTCCCAGGTGTCTGAATTCTGCTGAGACTTTAAAATGAGGTCCTATTTGTCTAAGATGGTGTGGCTCCATGTGGGAGTTAAGATTTATTGAAAGGAGTTGATTTTTTTTTTAATTAAAATATGCACCCAGTGACAGCTCAGAAGTCAGAAAGCATGGAGACAAATTGCTTAGTAGGAGGCCATTCCACTGCATAGTTATACTGTCTATTATAGCAGGTCTATTAAAGGGCTCGTACAAAATTATCAGAAATAAACATTTTAGGACTGGGAATGCAAGACCAGTTAGACTGCAGTGAGAGAATAACAGTTGTATTCACAAGCTAGAAGACAAGAACTATATAATATCTATTTTTTTCATTCTCTTTGAAGATATTTTATAAAACTCAGTAGTCATGTTTTATGCATTCAAAAGATAACAGTATTATTTTACTTTAAATTCTTTAAGGTATAATGTATACGTAGATATACATAAATGTTCCACAAAACACTTACCTACATTATGTAATTTGAAGAATGTCATCTAAAAGTTATAAAAAATTGAATTCATCAAAACTATTTTACTTTTGCTGAGTAAACGCCCGATAAAAATATTAACAAACATATTTCTCTTTACAAATGCCTGATATGATGGAGAGTGCATCTAACCAAACACAATGCAAAAGACATTATGCACAGTTGAATGTTTATTGTTAACTACCTAGTAGTTTAGTAACTACAGTTGAATAATGCTATTGAGATATTGTGCATTTTTTGAGAATGCAAAAGGAGAGAGACATAAATAAGTTGTCTCATCCCTGAGTACCTGGCATTTTTATGATAAGAGCATTTCAACCTGTGATGGCTGTTGTCTTCACTTGAGTTGTAATCATGTTAAGTAACAGCATGGTTATGTAGCGTGATAAACTAAGCAGAAATCATATAGGGCCTTGCAGTGTCAGTTGCGATTTTTTTTTTTTTGGATATTTTTTTTATTTGAACAAGTGTCCATTTTTTCAAGTGAAAAATAAGAGTGCAATAAAACTGAAGTGGTCAGGCCTTATAACGGAAGAATACATGGATGTTAAGACCTCCTTGTTCCTGGATGAGATACCCTTACTTATGATGTGGGCCACGTAGAAAGCTTTCCATACACTGGAAGCAGCATGGTGGTCAAAAGTCAGGTTGCTATCAATCTGAGTGCACATATCCCTCATGACTGACTGCATGCTTAGGATGTTGTTATTAATGTGATAATTTGTGGGGACATCACTCTCCCTAAAGGGGATGATGATGATAATGTATTCAGCTTGAGGCCATGTTTCTGGCACCAGTCATTTGTTTGGGTGAGACCCTCTTGGAGGATGTCCACATCACTAGAGGAATTGTGGACAGCTCTCAGCTTGCAGTCATCTGCAAACGTGGTCAGCCATAGCCTACTGGTTTTGGTGTGCACCTTAGAAAAGCATATCCCAAATAACAGAGGCCCCAAGGCCGAACCCTGGTTTACTCCACTAGATATTGCTTGAGGTGGCTTCCCCTATTTTGACAAGGTGGGTTCCATCAGTGAGCCAGTTAGCTACCCATCTGGTAGCATACGGATTGATGCCCACTTGAGAGAGTTTATCTATTATGCCCAAGTGGGGAATAGTGTCAAAGACTTTGGCCAGGTCAAGGTAGGTGCACTGTCTTCCCCTCATCCGTGGTTTTGCTGACTGTCTCAAAAAAGTCCACCAAATTTAACAGACATGACCTGTTGATATAACAAAACAAATTTGTTTAAAAATACTTCATGCAAATCAGAAATATAGTTTAATTTTCCCCCCAGAAGGTAAGACCCATGCATTTCATATGTAGAAAGAGACATCCCAGACTTCCAAACTTATTTGTACTAAACTTATAGTCTCAAAGAGCTGTCTCATTCCTAAGTTTTCAAAATGAGGTCAGTGGCAATGGCAAGCTCACATATTCGCTAGTTCAACTATGCAGGACAGCTTTAGACAAAGCAGAAATAAAAGTTGCTTTGGTTTGACACACAAAAAAATCAATAATTTAAAGCAGAGTGGCAAAGAGTGATTGAAAACCACAAAAGAAAAACACCTGAAAAAATGGACAGCAGTGATGCCAGTTTAAAAAAGTGCTATATTGTTTTGAGGACTGCTTTTGGTATGGCAATGGGGTAGCTCTAAAGAAGTTAGTCTTGAACATATAAAAAAGTACCAGAAGAACAAAGAGTAGCAACAGAGCATGAGTGCAAGCAGAACAAGACATAAGAACAATAATACTGGAATGGAAATTCAGCTAGTACAGGACACAAATGCATTCAGAACAGAATAAGCATCCTGGAGGATCAGTCAGAAAGTATAATCGGCAGAAACAGGTTGTGAGTACAGCAGTAACAGGAAGTGAATATGGACATAACAGGATGTGAGTACAGCACTAACAGGAAGTGAAAATGGGCATAACAGGATGTGAGCACCATAGTTACAAAATGTGATTACACCAGGAAGAGGATATGAGTAAAGCTATAAGAAGACTAGTACAGTAGAAACTGTAGGTAACTACAGTAGGAACAGGATGTAAGGAAACAACAAAATGTGTGCAAATTGTAACAGGGTATGAGTACAGGGTTAGAATATGAGTGCAGCAGAACTGAAGGGGACATAAGTAAAGCAGGAACAGAATGTGTATGCAGCAGGAACAAGCTGCTAGTACAGCAGGAACAGGGCAACTATCTGAAATCATGAATATAAATATTGGGTATATGACATTATGGGAAACAATGTTCTCAATTTCTCTCTTCTGAAATTGTAGCACTTTAGGCACAACTTACAACTTCTTTATTTGTTGCATAACAACATTCTAGAAATAGTAGCTTTTTAATTTAAATAAGAGAGCTGCTGTGCTTTCAGGGCCTGATAACCCACTAATGGCAGTGCATTCAAGTATTGCTGCAGACATTACTCATTACAGAGATCTGAGAAATAAAATAATGTTTTTCATACAGTAAGCATTTTTTGTGACAGAGCATTACATCCTTTGATGGCTGACATCCTTACTCCAGTGGCCATTAGCTTGTGGTATGGCTCATTTTAATGACTACACTCTGCCTCAGGCTAGTCATTTTAAACAGGACCAAGAGCACCTCTCCACAAAATAAAAGCCAAAGCTAATGCATTAAAATAGGCTCAATGAAAATCCCTCTCTGGATATAAAGTCACAAAACATGACGAGAGAAAAGCACTTTCAACTTCAGGAAAATGCATTATGGGTGCTACTAATAGAATGAGAAATGTACTATTGCTCCCTAGGCAGTAGTAAAATGGCATACTTATGTTATAGTTAAATCTTTTGTGGGGTTAATATAAATTTCTTAAAAAGGTGAAATGACAACATAAGCAAACAAAGGAAAAATAGCATGAAAGCAAAATACCAGTTTCTCTTTCTCTCTGGTTGTGGTTCTCATTACAGTAAAATTCTGCAAAGTAATTATAAATGAAATATGCTGCACATATTTCTGTTGTGTTCAGAAAATGCAACAGAGTATCAGTGAGGAGTGATAAAGATTGTGAAACAGAGTTATATAACTATCTATACATACATATACATATACCTATATATGTATAAATATATGTGTGTGTGTATTCAAATCACATTTCTGTTTTGCAACAGATTTACAGATTTTCCAGTTAACTTTATGATAACATTCGGCAAAAAACAACTTTCCCTTTGTATAAGCAAAGACTAAAAAAGACACAGCTGAGAGAATTTAAGCCATGATAACATTACATAATAACCAGTTAGTTGTCATTCACTGTTGAAATTAAGTTTTTATGAACATGGTGTGATGCAAATTTCTCTATTACTAAATGTAGTAAGGCATCCTTATGTTAAAAAGATTTGCATAATTGTTAAGATCTTTGCCTCCTATGCACAAGATAAAAGGTTTGATCCTCACCTCCGACCAGTACCTGTTTGGAGTATACATGTTCTCCCTGTGTAGCTGTGGGGTTCCTCCCACCTCTGTAAAACATGTTGAGTGCTTCCATCTCAAACTCACCAATGACTATAGCTATAGGCAGCAACACAGACTCTACAAGGTGCTCTGTAGTGGAAGAGCTATACACACCCACAGTTTTGGGCACGTATGGTGGTACACTGTATTCTCAAGATAGAACATGGATCACAGACTGTGCACAGTTGCACGGCTAGCCACTCAACAGTGTAAAATATGGCTACAAGTGATTTGGCCTTGTTGACTAATGTCACCAGAGGGGCAAGGGTATTTACTGGCGATAAGCGGGTTGAGGACTAGGCTTATTCAGACCTACACCAATGAATCATGTTAATGGTGGGAGGGGCATACAGGCCCCTACTGAACAGTGTGTGCCTACCATAAAGCCATCAACCCTGGGTCAATAAGCTACTGGCCAGCCGATTTCCAGTTGCCCAGCCTGGGTTACTTGGGATTGCTCTGTTGAGCGAAAGCTGGACATAAAACCAATCAACAAATATGAACTAAGAAGCTACACTCACTGTAGGTTCACTGACAGGATGGAGCTTGGAAGTGGATGAAGTCATAAGATTTACAAATCCACTTGGCTTGGATCCAGAGTCCATTAGTCAGGAAGAGGACAAGCAAGAAATGGTGTGGGAATTGTGGTGAGAGGGGCTTCAGAAGGCAGTGAGGGATGTCATCAGAATTAGTGACAGACTCATGACAGTCAGACTCCAGTCTAATGATAGGACAGTATGACCCAGAGCAGGGTTGCAATAGGGCAGAAAAGAATACATTTAAGGCAGCAGTTGCAGGACCTGCTAGATAAAGCAGGACAATGGAGATTGGTGTTGATAATGAGTGACTGGAATGCACATATTGGGACAAACAGAGCAGGATATCAAGATTGCCTGGTTCCACACGGGTGGGGCAACAGGAATAAAGGAGAGGCCATTCTAGACTTCTGCATGGCAAATGGCTTGATAGTAGCCAACACATGGTTAAAAGAAAGACAGTTACAAGAGAACATAAACGAGTGGCCAACATGCAGTTCAGGTAGACTTCCTCCAAGTAAGCAAAGGGTACTGGGGTAAAATCAATGATTGCAACACTAATTGTGACAGGTAGCTTACATCCTTCTAAGCTGGGAATAGCTGGTTGAAGGTTCAGTGTCTGCTATTCTAAAAGTGTATTAGTTCTGGTTTAAGCACTTGGGCTTCATGTCAGTTATTCTACATTAAGAAGGTTTGTGGTCTGCACTCTTGTGGGAGGAGAGGTTGGATTCTGCCCTTCTGAGCTGGGAATTTCTGGTCACAGGCTTATTGTGCCTGCTTACTTGAACTGTTTCTTTCTGAAATTGGTGTGCCTTGTTGCTATAGCATAGACCAGATTCAGGCCTGCTGAATCTAGCTTTGTTTGTATAACTTGAGCACCAGGCAATCTTTTTTTGGAGAAGGTTCCCCTGCACCCTAGTGGCAGGAGTGTGCAGTTAGAACTTGCCTGATTGAAGACTGCTGGAACAGGGCTCAGTTTTGAACTTTTTTCTGGTTAATTGGGTAATTTGCTTAAATCAGTTTGCTCGGTTTCTATTGTTTTATATATATATATATATATATATATATATATATATATATATATATATATATATATATATATATATATATATATATATATATATATATAAAATGCACTTAACTCATCTGCTTTTACTATATTTGTGTTTCTTCCAACTTTATTACTAGGGGCATTGACTACAACTCTGATCTGAGATATATAACAATAAGTATCCTTTTCTGTACATTTAAAGTGTTTTTTTATTGTATCTGCTTTATTTTCTGAAAAAAAACAAAACAAAACAAAACAAAAAAATATACTTATTTCCAGCCTTTCTAAGCTAGTATAGCCCAGTGTTCAGGTTAGTGCTGAATTCAGGGCTGTGTTATAAATCTCTGCATTTGCCCATACCTTACTTGGACAGAAGGAAGTTTCTCTGTTCATCTGTGTGAGAGGAGCTTTGAGCAGCCTATCTGTCCCTGGAGGAGTGGTTTCAGCCCAGAAATTAGTAGCTTATTGGCCATTTTGGGCTAATTTCTATCTCTTTCATTTCCCTGCTATAAAAAATGCATTTGCCCGGTTTTTTGCATCTGGCAGAGCTGGTTAGCTAAGGTATAAGTATTCCCGGCTCCACAAAGTCTCCTGTTCAATTTTTCCTTTGGAACTAGACAAACTTTCAACTTAAGCACTCAAGCCATTCATTTCTCAGTGCAACACTTGCTCAAAACTCATAGCAAGCACTTATAAACCCTAGCACTACAGAAGGACAAGGCTCTCTATTCGACCTTACCAGCCAGTCAGTAAAACAGTTTACTGTACCTATCCAGGCATGTCCAAAGGGAAGTTTCAAGTATACTCTTCAGTCCCACTGGTGAATCTGGGCATTTTGAGGCAATGTAACAACTGCCTCATGTACACAGACAACCCTCTCCTCCTACCACCAAACCCTAATACATGTGAGAGATGCAATTATACAGCCAAACTAGAGGCTAAGCTCTCTCAACTCAAGACTGGATCAGACAGTCAAGAGGAGAATATAAATACTGGCATCACACCACCAGTCTCACATAGACCCATTAAACCAGAACTGGTAAAAAACACATGTAAATAGACAAAAACATACTCAGAGGCTCTAAATAAAAATCTGCAAAAGAAACAGAGCCCTCCAAAGCAGACATCCAATCAAACTCCACTCCCCCCCCAACACAAACCATGAAACACATACTTCACAAAACTAGTGTGCCATTCAATCACAGCCTTCAAGGCAAAATAACATACTCAACATACTAATAATAGGTGACTCTATAGTCAGGCACACTAACGTCCCACTCACTAGGCTGAATAAGGAGAAGGTTACTGTTAGCTGCCTGTCGGGTGCCAAGATCCACCACATAACACAAGCACTCAGGTCACTCCAGAACAAGTACAAATATGACTTTGTCATTGTCCATGTTAGTGTGAATGACCTGAGCCATACCTCCCTGTACTACATGAAAAGAGACACGGAAGAGCTCTCTGATCACGTAGCCCAGGCCGGTATGACCCTGACCCTGAGCAGCATCCTGCCTTCACCAAGAATGATACCACGGTATAAATAAAAAATTATCAATTTCAACAATTGGCTAAGTTTCTGATGTCATTCAGAGGGGATCCAGTGTCTGTCCACGTGGGATGACATGCTCAACAAGCCACGCTGCTTCACTAGAGACAGCTTGCACATGTCACCCTTAGGCTTTTGAATACTGGCCAAGGCTCTTGACAACACCACAGTGCCTTTTTTAGACAAGGCTCGAAAGACAAACCCACCGCCGTAAATAGCACAAGTAACAAAAAACTGAGGGTAATGCTACTCAGTGTCAGAAGTCTAAACCTCAGAATGCACACAGTTGAGGCACTCCCTCAGTATGGAGAAAATTGATATATGTGCAGTAACAGTAACCTGGTTTAAGGCTCCAGAGAGCACCCCAGCACTACCAGGCTACAACTTATACCATACATTTTGGCCACAGAACCCGGACCGAAATACAAAATGCAGGGGCGTATCCATATTCATCAAGGATACCCACACCTCTAGGTTAGTGGCACAGCATCCACGTGCAACTAACGATGGGCAAAACTGCAATTCAAATTGTAGCTTGCTATAGATCAACCACCATGTCCCAGGGCCCCCATTCTGCATTTCTGGAAACACTGGGAAACATAAAAGTCCTACCAAACACCCTAATATTGGGTGATTTCAATTACCCAAACATTAACTGGGAGAACTACTCAAGTACTAACTCCCTTACCCAACATTTCCTAGAATTTATAAACTCAAACGCCCTAGATCAACTGGTCAACACTCCCACCAGAGATGACAATATATTGGGCCTAGTCATCACCAACATGGGCGGCCAGTGTTCCACACCAGAGGTGAACCCCTCGCTGGTTAGATCTGACCATAAACAAATCAGTTTGGATATCCACATTCCACCCCCACTCCCGGACAAGGAAACCACCATGAAAAACTTTTCAAAAGCAAACTTCCCGCTACTTAAGACAGAGGTGGAAAGCTTCAAAGCCCCCATGCTAAAGGATAATGCTGTCCAAGCTGCAAAATCCTTTACTAATGCATTCTATGGGCACCTACAAGAATGTACAGATCGTGCTATCCCAAGCAAAACCAAGACTCATTCCTCCAAGAAAAGGAAACCAGTCTGGTGGACCCTGTCATAAACAAGCTATAGAATAGAAGGAGGAATCTAGTACAGAATACGATCCCTCATAAAATCACCCAAGGCGAGCTTCGAAAGAAAAATTGCCAAGGACTCCAAAGATAACCACAAGGCATTCTTTAGTTATGTCAAGAATTGAAGTGGCAATGCTCAGATCTGCTCGGAGTTAGTGCAGAATGGTACAAAATACACTGAACCGACCGATATCGCCAACATCTTGGCAGATAGGTTCAGTGCAAACTTCACCTCCCCCTCATCCCCTAAATGGCCCATAACCATACCAGAAGAATGTAGAGCCCCTGCCCTGAAATCAAAGCCACACAGGTTAAAACAGCCTTCTCCAAAGCCAAAAATACAGCATCAATGGCACTGGACGGTGTCCCAGGCTGCGTCTTACATGAGCTCAAAGACGAACTAACCCTTCACCTAAACACTCTGTTCAAACACAGCCTCCCCACAGGCTATGTACCCATAGAGTGGTGCACAGCAATGGTTATTCCGCTCCATAAAACTGGAACCACAACAGACCCGAGAACTATTGACCTATAAGCCTGACTAGCTTGGTTTGCAAGGCTATGGAGCACATCATCATGGAACTTATTAACAGAGAGATTGGGAACCTCCAAACATAGGAACCTACCCAGGTCAGCTTTGTTAAGGGCAGATCATGCCTACTAAACCTGGTGGATTTCTTTGAGACAGTTACCAAGGCTATAGATGAGGGAAAGGTGGTACACACGGCCTACCTAGACCTCGCAAAGGCCTTCTACACCATTCCCCATTCTGGTATTATAGACAAGCTCACCAGCCTGAACATAAACCCCTACGTCACAAGATGGGTTGCCAACTGGCTCATGGACAGAACCCACATGGTGAGAGTTGCGGGAGCTAGGTCCAACTCTAAACCGGTTACAAGTGACGTTCCCCAGGGCTCAGTCCTAGGACCCCTCCTGTTCAGCATATACTTCTCAGATGTACAGGCAAGCAGAGGAGGACTATGGTTGACCAAGTTCGCAGACAACTGCAAACTAGAGGCTATAATTGACTCTCCGGCTGACACAGACAGTCTCCAAAAGGGTCTCACTGAGACAGATACTTGGTGTCAAAATCATGGCCTCAAGCTAAATGCCAAAAGTGCATAGTCATCCCCTTTGGAAAAAACAAAGTACCCACAAACTACCACATAGGTGGTAGTCCCCTAAATATGGAAAGCCTAATAACGGATCTGGGGACCCAAGTAGATAGTAATCTCTCCTTTGATAATCACATTTCCAACGTGGTTAGAAAATCCTTCTACGTGGCCCATCTAATCACAAAAGGGTTCGCATCCAGATCAAAAGAGGTCATTGTGCCCTTCTACTCATCACTCATCAGACCCATCATAGAGTACAACGCCCTATTTGGGATGTACCTTACAAGACACCTGCAACAGCTGGAAAGACCACAAAAGTACCTCACCAAGAGGATCACTAGCCTCAAACAGATGCCCTTTGTAGCTCGACTGAAGAAACTCTAGCTGTACTCGGTTGTATACTGCCTATTCAGAGGTGATCTTTGCCTGACATACAAGGCCATGTCCAACCCAGAATTGATGGACATGCTCCACCTAAAGAAAAACTTATCCCCTCAAGCCACATGCTCTAGGGATCTAAAGCTCACCACAACAATAAATAAGATGTGTGGGAGGGATAGATTCCTGTCTCAGAGACTTACCATGCTTTGGGACAAGATTCCAATCTACATTAGGCATGGCTCCTCACTAACACTCTTCAAGTGAAACCTTGACAAGTGGATGGGAAACAGAAAGTTTACCCCGGGGATCACTTCTGTGGCTCTGCTGGACAGAAGCACAGAGAATTAATCTAAGGGGGCGGCAAAAGCCAACACATTCTGGCTAGGCTTATAAATGCCTTTGGGCAGCTAGCCTAGTACCTACCTATGAACCTATGAACCTATAAAGTCATCCCCAGTGAAAGAGTAGGCCCATAGCATAAACCACTGGTTGCTACAATCAGCTGCAATCAGTGGTTGGATAAGGTTCTAAGGTCAACAGATGCCAAGCTGAAGACCTGGAAATTGACTGGAGAGAAAGCATAAATGTTTGGGGAATTATTCAGTACTCCACCATCTCAAGAAGAGCAGGAAATAGATGAAGAAGAAGAAGAATGACAGCATCTCAAAACAGCACGTCAGGACCAGAGAAGAGATATGTGCCCAAGCCAGATATGGAAATAAGGGACATAAGGAGAGCTGGTAGTGGAATGTAGACGTCCAGGAAGTCATCCAAAGAAAGGAGTGCAGGAAGAAGTTGGAGACAGAAAAGGCAGATTAGGCTAAGAAGGAACACTGGTTGGCTAATAAAGAGCCTAAGAAATGAGTTTTAATAGCAAAGAACAAGGCATCAGAGGTAATCTACTAGCTTCTGGAAAATGACTCCATAGGTGGCACAAAGAAATTATGTCAGGTTGCAAGGCAAAGACAAAAAGATAAAGAAGATAGACACCCTTCATAAGGGATGCCAGAAACACCCTGCTCACCAGTCCACAGAAAATCAACGGCAGATGGAAGGAGTACTTCTAGAAGCATCTAAATGAAGAATACCCCACAGAAGCTGTATTGCCCCAGACACAGCCTATAATGAAAGAAGAAGAGGAGCCCACCCTAGAAGAAGTAAGAACAGCACTAAAACAAATGAAGTATGGAAAAGCAGCAGGCTCAGATTAGGTCAAAGAAGATATGATAAATATGCTGGGTGAGATAGGGAAAAAAGAGCTGCTGAGGGTACTCAGAGCAGTGTGGAGAGAAGGACGGATCCCAGATGAGTGGAGAATAAGCATACCCATGCCATTGTACAAGAAAAAGAGGGACATTCGCAACTGTAGGCAGTACAGAGGTATCAAACTCCTGTCACATTGCACGAAAGCTCTAGAGAGCGTGAATGGCAAATGGATATTCTTACTAGTAGAAAGTAAGATGAGACATTGCCAGATTCAGATGAGGATGCAGCACAAATGACCTAATCTTTGCAGTGAGATAAGTGAGAAGAAACTAGAGATGAGGAAAGACTCCAACTGGGCATTCCTAGACTTGGAGAATGCACACAACAAGGTATGAAGAAAGCTAATTTGGGCAGTTCTGCAGTGATTTGATGTCTCACAAACAGTGGCAGAATTCATGCAGGCTATGTACAAGTAACTGATAACTCAAGTATGAACAGTGGTCTCACAGAGGGTTTCCCTTGGAAGTGGGTGTGCAACAGGGTTCAGCTCTGAGCCTACTACTGTTCATACTGGTGATGGACTACATTAGCAATCAGGTCAGAGGTGACATATCAACAAAGTTGCTATATGCAGACAATGTGACATTACAGACAGTGTCTGAGCAAGAACTTCAGCAAAAGACAGGGGAATGGAATACAAAACTGAAGGCACATAGGATGAAACTGAGTACAGATAAGACAGTGGTAATGGTAGAAAATTGGGGAAATCCAAAAAAGCTGAGAATGTTAGATAGAAGGGAAGATAGTGGAGAAGGTTAACAGCTTCAAGAACTTGGGAGGGGTTGTTGAGGGGAAGGGAAGTCTGAACGAAGAGGTCAAAGCTAGACTCAGATGGTCTGCAACCAACTGCCATAGAGTGTCAGGTATAGTGTATGAGAGAATAGAAAAAAATCTGCAAAGTAAGATGTACAAAACAGTGGTGTGACCACTACTACTGTGCAGTGCAGAAACCTGATCAGTAAAGGCAGAACAGATGACGGAGTTAGAGGTGATGGAAATGAAGTGCCTGAGATGGGTAGCAGGATGCACACTGTGAGACAGATGAAGAAATGAGGACATAAGAGCAGGAGCTAAAGTAGGTAGAATTGCAGAAAAGATCAAAGAGAACAGAGTACAGTGGTTTGGGCACATGTCCAGAAAAGCAGAAGACAATCTGGTGAAAAAGATTTGGGACAGACAGGGAAAAGGCAAGAGGAAATAAGGGCATCCAACAAAGAGGTGGATAGATTGTGTAAGAGAAGATCTGCTACAGTCAGGCATGAGTGTCAAAGAAGGCAGGAGTGCTGCATTGAATTGATAGAGACGGAGACAGCATGATACCCCGACCCCATGTAGAAAACGGGAAAAAAGGGGATTGATGATGATGATTTTTGACTTTAAGTGATTCCAAAGAAAAAAAAAGAAAAAAAATATTTGTAGCATTTAGCCTTGTTCAAATGCATTCTCATTTTCAGTGAAGTTCTGTATTTATCGTTGAAATGCAGTCTCATCTGTTTATAAAAGGCTGTTTTGTGAAAAGTAGACAAGAAAGATAAAACTTTTTTCGAGGCGCGCTGCAGAGTACTTAACCCTAATAATACTTAAACATCCACATTATACTTGTAATGACAATGTTCAAACCAATTGAATCAACTCACTCATGACAAACTAATGAAGGCATAGTGATGCAGCCTTTAGCACTGTTGCCTCAAACACTTGGAACTCTGGTTCCTAGCTAGTCACCTTCTATGCAAGTAATCATCACTGTTTCTGCTTGCCTTTCCAAATAGATGCCAGTTTTAACCCAAAGACATAGGACTGTAGTACCCCAAATCTCTACTTAGGATCCAACGTTCACTTGTATCCAGGGTTGCAGATGTCCCTATTTGGGGGGGCTGTCCTGGGATCATCAGCCTGATCCAGAGTCTTGCAATGCCAGTTAAAATCCTGGCAAAACAGCCTCCGCTTTGTTTTTTTTTTTATTGGCCTGTATGATGCCGGCATAGTAGCCAATCAAAAAATCACCAAACAGAGCTACTTCTGTTTAATGTGGAACTGCCTGATATTCAGAATTGAACAAAAGTGTCCACTGTACAATTTTTTGATTGGTTCATATACCGACATTAGGGCCAATCAAAAATAGCCAAACACAGAGCTACTTGTATTTAATGTGGAACCACTTGGTATTCTGCATTAAATGGTGTTATTTATTTATTTATTTTGGTCTTCACTTGGCGTGTATGACTTTTTTTTTTTTTGTCCCTACATATTCCATGAGAAATCTGGCATCCCTGCTTGTATCATATATTTCAAAGCAGAGCTTACAGCTTACTGCCTTCCTCAAAGTTTCACCCTTTCTGTCTGATCTTCCATGTTGTGGTCTGCTAATTAAAGCCTTGCACGAAGGTAGAAAAAAATGGCACAAGCTCGTTCTACTTCAACGGGCCAACATACTGACAGGTTAGCAGGTAATCCATTAAACCTCCTGTAGGTGCAGAGTGTCTGTGTTATAGGACTCAGTTACCTTATAACTCTGATGTAGTTACTGAAAAACAAAGGCATAAAAAATCACTTAAGATTACAAGAACATTAATACTGACAGTGTCAGCATTTCCCTTTCCTTCAGAGCTAGCATGTAACAAAAATATAACTTCTTCCATTCAGGTCTAAATTCTGCATATGAATCCCTGCTCTAGCTACTATTTCCTCTCTGAAAAATGTCCAGCAGTGCACCATCCACTACCTCATCCATAATCACTGTCCAGCAGATCTCCATCCAGCATCTTATTCCTGACCAGTCTCTCAGTGCTCCAGCTACTACATCATCCTTGATCACTGTTCAATAGTGTCTCAGCCATCACCTCATCCCTGACCACTATGTGACAGTACTGCAGCCGTTACCTTATTCATAACTGCTGTCCAGCAGTGATAGACACACAGTTTCATCCCTGATACTTGTCTGACAGTTACGTGTTTTTCTCTTGACTAGTATGAGTCAGGGATACCCAGAGCAAAGGAACTTCATTCATGATCCAGGGCAATGATGTGATATGGGGCACTCTTTTGACCTTTTCTCAGTGCTTTAGACTGTGTGTTTCCTTCACACATTTCTATACAAAAATGCACTCTCCCAGTGTCCTACTATGAATTACTTCTTGGCTACCTGTAAGCTGCAGCAACCCAAGTTTCTACTTTAGGTCCAACTGTGATACGAATGTGGTACAAAAGGTATACCTTGAGTATAACTGAATTGACAGCTGACTTGGTATAGTAAAACTGATATAGTAAAGCATTAATATTCTTTATGCTGTATATTTTCCTCTATTTTTTCTATGTAACTATTTGTATTTATTTATTTAACATTTGTTTACCAGAAAAGTTGAACTTGGAACAAAGCCATATTTCAGTGGAGGCCCAGGGAGGAACACTCTAGACACTTGTCTTTGTAATGTGGGAGGACCAGACCACCTGGAGGAAACCTAAACAGATGCAGGGATGATGTGCAGACTCCACACAGAAGGCATTCCAGCTAAGAATCAAACCAGAGAACCTCTTGCTGTGAGGTGACAATGCTACTGCTGTACCACTGTGCCATCCAAAATATATCAACTGAGCCCAGCAGAAGTCCAACCCACTCTTCTGATCTGTAGTCAGACGCATTATCATTGCTCCACTGGCCTCGGTAACTATGGGAATGAGGTTACTTTATGACTTGTTTTTCACATGCCTTCTTGTTTTTGAGACTACTTTATGATTTGTTTTTCACATTCTTACTTGCTTTTGAGACTACTTTAGGGCTTATTTTTTTTTACATTCCTTCTTGTTTTTACACAAGCTCCATGACCCTGAGACCTGGCAGATAACTTCTATTGCACACTCCTTGATGTTTTCAGGTAACCACTGGAACTAGCAAGATTACTTGGAGCATTCCTGGGCATCTGGCCAACTCCTATGTTTTGTTTCAACATAATCTTTGCTAATCCTGTGTGTGTCAACACACATAACATTTAAAAGGAGGGACTTTCTGCTCAGTCAGACAAGAGCCTCACCTGTTGAGTGGACATACTGCCTAGGAACTTTCTCGATAGAGATTCCTGCCTGGCTGAAAGGGGGCTTCCAAGTCAAAGTGTTGGCAAGGAAGAAGCTTTTAACTTTATCTTCTTCTTCTTTTGGCTTTTCCCGGTTAGGGTTCACCAAAGCAGATCACCTGTCTGCTCATGATTGGCAGTGGAGTTTTACGCTGCTGAGTTGCCAGCCCAGAGTCCAACCTTCCACAGAAGGCACACACATGCATGCACTCACACCTAGGGCCAATTTAGAGTGTCCAATCCACCTACAGCATGACTTTGGCATGTGGGAGGAAACCGGAGCACCCGGATTAAACCCATGCCACCACAGGGAGGACATGCAGACTCCGCACAGAAGGCACCCCAGCCAAGGATCGAACCGGAGAACCTCTTGCTGTGAGGTGCAACACTAACTGCTGCACCACCGCTGCCGCCCCAAGCTTTTAACTTTATCTGTGATGTGTTAATTATGTTATTTCTTGATATACTTTTGATAAATTGTTTTATTTAACTTATACTATGTTGTTTTATATGTATTGTCTAATTTTACTGTAAGAAAGTGACTATTGTCTGACTTCTTTGTCTTGATAATTTCTGATCCTACTAAAATTAAACTCATTAGGCAAAACATTTTCTTGGCATAATTGACAGGATCTGAAATGTTTAAAGGACAACTAATTCTCTGTCTTTTTTCTCCCTATTTACTGTCCCCTGTGTCAAAATTGATTGTTAATGGATAAAGTGGACATATAGTAAAATGTGGCTGCAAAAGTTGCAGTACATATAGCACAGTGCAGTCATCAGAAAAGAAGGGGTAAAATGAATAAAAGGAAAGTATAAAAGAGTATCGCTAAAGCAGGGTAGATTGAGATCCCGATCATTGGGTTGGGGACATTTGGTTTTCTTTAGATCCCTCTTTTCATTCTGATTCTGATGAAAATGAAAACACTCCTGATAATTACACAGCTAAACCAATGCTCAGTAGGAAATTGTAGTCAATGCCTAATATCCCTAATGGTGAGCTGTCAAATGCATTGGAAGATTTTACTCAGCAAGAAATAGGTGACCTATATGACAGATTATAACATAAAACAGGAGAACCTTTGATAGCATGGGTGGTTAGGTTATACGAAACAAAGGCTGCCTGTATTAATCTGGATGCTCATTGGTTCTCAGACGTTTTGCCTTAAAGTTCTGACCCAATGAATAAGGATAATTTTGAAAGTAATGCTAACCTAAATATGACTACATTGTTGCAGCTTGTAGTGGAAGGGTGCAATTTAAAATACCCCACAAACGTTTGATTTGCCTCCTAATGATAAACCTTGGTACACTTTGAGTGATGCAATTCAGCATATCAGGGAAGAGGGAATGAAAATTGCTATTTTTATAGGACAGGCAAATGCATTAATGCAATCTGTAGTGTTTGTATCTACAGGAAATAACATCATCAAACTAGCCACTCCAGCTTACAAACATGTAATAATGACACTATTAATTAATCAAACAGGTAATCCTCTTTCAGATATCATTGAAGCCATCAGGCAGTTAGGAGTATTGGGAGATTGAGGACCCAGCAATAATGCGGGAGATAGGAGAGAAAACAAGCAGGATGATTGAAAGGGAGCCTCAAATCAAGTGTCAAGGAAAGATAGGTTTACTGCCCTACTTATGGATGGAGTGTGTAGGGATACATACTCAGGGTATATGGGAGCTGTATAAAAAGAGAGGATTAAATAAAAAGAATGATGGGAACAAGAATGCTGGTGAACAAGAAGTGCAAGTGTCAGGAAAGGAAAACAGGAAATCAGTTTGGGACTCAAGTTATTCAGTTGAGCCAACAGCCCCACCACTCCAGCCTCAGTTGTATCCCAATTTATCGTGAGCAACTAACATTAAATTTGATTACCTCCGGTAGGGGTATGGGCTCATAAAGATGCATGACCTTATATAGATCTTGTGATTTATTGGCATAATAAAAATGCACAAAGAGTCTGAGTCCTGGTTGATACCTCTTTAATCTATGGAACCCAAATTTGTTTAAAGGGCAACATGTCACTATTACGGAATTAGGGAAAAAGGCTGAAGCTGTTCAAACAGTACTTGAATTGAAAATAGGGCAGTTACCTAAAAAGAAATATCCTGTTTTGATTGTACCTATTCCAGAATATACAACTGGAATTGGCATAATGAAAGGGTTGACTTTGAATCTTGCAAATGGCCAATATCGATTTTGCACAAAACCATACATTTCAGCTAAGTCTGTTATGGTGGGACATGTTAAAATGCCACCAGCAGAATTACCTTCAGCTACTAAGGTAATGAGCATGAAACAATATTGCATTCCCTAGGGGCATACCAAGATACGGGAGACTATTCAAGATTTACTGAATGCAGATGTTTTAAAAACAACCACTACTGCATGGAACAATCCGGTGTGACCAGTAAAGAAAAGTGATGGTTCTTGGAGATTGACGGTAGATTATTGGGAATTTAATAATCATATTCCTCCTCTAATGGCTGCAGTTCCAGATACTATCACATTGATTGAAAACATACAAAAACATGAGGGAGCCTGGTATGCTGTAAATGACTTGGCAAATGCTTTTTTCACCATACCAATATCTGAAAAGAATTATGATCAGTTTGCATTTACTTGGCAAGTTAGGCAGTATACTTTTACAAGATTACCTCAGGGTTACCTGCATAGCCCAAACATAAGTCACAAGGTAGTGCCTGAACATCTTGATGAAATGCAAATTTCAAAGGATATATAAATATTTCATTACATAGATGACATTCTGATTCAAGGATCAGATGAAAAGACAGTGCAGAAACAACTGCAAAAAGTAGCTGAACACATGAAATTGAAGGGCTGGGGAATTAATCCCGTTACATTCCAAGGACTGGCTCAAACTGTCAAGCTTCTGGGCATCCAGTGACATCCTGGTCACAGGAAGATACTACCAAAAGCTAGGCAAACAATTTTTAGAATTTGTAACTCCTCAAAATAAGACAGAAGCACAACAATTTATTGGATTGTTTAGATTTTGGAGTCAACACATCCCTCATTTGAGTCAAATACTTTCTCCTCCCTACAAAGTAAGAAGGAAAAAGTATGAATTTAGCTGGGGAGATCAGCCACAGCAGGCATTTGAAAGGTATACAACAGGCTCTTGATTTATGGCCTATGCAAAAAGGTGAACTAGAGTTGCATGTGTCAGTACATGAGCTTAAAGCAACAACAAGGTGCAAAGTGAGTACCTTTGGGATTTTGGACTAGAAAATTACCTGAAGCTGGGAGTAGGCATACACCCTTTGAAAAACAACTACTAGATTATTACTGTGCTACTGAACAAATGACTGTAGGACATACTATGGCTCTGAGACCTGAAATTCCCATTATGCAATTGGTAATGAGTTCACCAAAACACAAAGAATAGGGTACGCACAAGAAACCAATGCAATTAAATGGAAATGGTACATTCAGGATCGGTCTAAAACAGGTGCAGGATAGGTGGCTATGTTACATAAGAAAATAGCTCAGATACCTGTGACTGATGAATCACAATTACAATTGTCACCTGGAAGAACTTCATTGGTTGAATCTTTGGTTAAATAGGGACAACCTTTTGCTCAATTATCATTGGAGCCAAGGCAACATACCTGATTTACTGATGGATCAGCAAAATATGTAGGAAACAAAAGGTGTTGGAAAGCTGTGTCTTACAATTCTACCACTAAAAAGTTGTTAACCACCACAGGTGAATGTAAGAGTAGCCAATATGCTGAACTATATGCAATGTTTCAAGCTTTAAGACAGAAAACACTAGGAACATGTCATATTTACACTGATTCTTGGTATGTATCAAATGGTTTAGCTACGTGGTTGCCTACATGGCAAAATAATAACTGAAATATGCATTCAAAAGAGGAGGTGTTGAGAAAGGAATTATGGCAGCAAATATGGGAAATGCTATGTCAAAGAACTGTTACTGTGTATCATGTAGATGCTCATTGTACAACCGATTCTCTAGAACGATGGTTTAATTTTATTACGGACAAGCAAACTAAAACCACTGAGACAGAGGTTGACAAGGATACTGACAAGAATATATCAAAGGAGTTTGGCATGGCAAAGTGGGCTTATCAGAAGTGTGGACATTTAGCAGAAAAGTCCACTTATAGGCGGCCACAAACAAGAGATATTCTGATTTTTATGGATGTAATTAAGACTGTTATTTTACAGTGCCCTGTATGTCAGCATACTCAACACAGACCAATACCACACATTGTACAGGGGCACTTAGGCAGAGGCAATTACCGGGGAAAATCTGGCAGCTTGATTACCCTTTAGTAGAGGATGTCAGTATGTATGTACAGCAGTGGGATACATATTCAGGGTATTTATTAGCTTATACATGTAAAAGAACTATGCAGGTAAACACCTTGAAAACAATTGACGATCATTTAGTACTATGGCCCTCCTCGTTATATACAAACTGACAATGGCTCACATTTTAAGGGAAAATGGTACAGGATTATAGTAAATAGCACAATACTGAATGGGTGTTTCATATCCGTTATTACCCGCAAGTGGCAGGTTTGACTGAGTGAATAGATTGTTAAAAGAGCAATTAATAAAGTTGGGAAAAGCTTCCCTACAAAGCTGGAGAGACAATCTGAACATGGCTCTGCAAACTGCAGAAAGTGGGACTCCTCTAACGAGGATGCTGATGCCATTGTTTCAGATCAAGTCTTATGTGGGTACTAGTACCATTATATACTGGGAAATGAAACAGGGTGATCTGGCTCCATTTAGAGCAACTCCAGAAGCAGCAGGTTTATATTTGCATGACTTACAAATGTATAGGTTAAAACCCAGACATTCAATTGATTGAAACAGGAGTAGGAGTTTATATACCTCCTGAACATTGTGGTTTGATAGCACCCTGATCAGGACTAGCTTAAAAGGGTATACAGACTATGGAAGGTGCCATTGATGTTGATCACCAAGGTGAAATTAAAGTGATATTAATAAACAGTGGCACTTCAGACTTGCTAATACAAAAGGGGGCAGAGCGGCTCAACTTCCCATAATGCTAGTGTATGGTGGGTCTGTGATACAGAGAACAGCCCCCACCACTGTGGCAGTTAGAGATGATAAGGGATTTAGATCTACAAACATAAATAATGCTGCAAAAATCTGGATCCAATTATCATCCTCTGTTTTTATGCGATTGCCTGAGGTTTATTTTCTCTGTTGTACTTCTAGTATAAAGACTTACACTTCTGTGAAATTATGCAGAGCTGATATAGCAGAGCTAATAACCTGGCTGTGTTGGATTCTATAACCATCTGAAATACCAAACTGACATAAGTGTACTTTTTTTGCACTTGATTTGCACTGTACTGCATTTATATATTAGAAGTAAGAATAGCGGGCTCCAGGTCTGACTCTAAACCAGTCACAAGTGGTGTCTCACAAGGCTCGGTCCTGGAAATCCCTACTGTTCGACATATATTTTTCAGAAGTACAGGAAAACACAGGAGGACTATGGCTGACCAAGTTCGCTGATGAATGCAAGCTGGGAGCCATAATTGACTCTCCGGTTCACACGGACATTCTCCAAAAGGACCTTACTGAGACGGACACCTGGTGTCAAAGTCATGGTCTCAAGCTTAATGCCAAAAATTGCATAGTCATCCCATTTGGGAAAAACAAAACACCCATGAATTACCACATAGGTGGCATCCCCCTAAATACAGAAGAGGTAATAGGAGATCTGGTAACTCAGGTAGATAGTAATCTCTCGTTTAACAATCATATTGCTAAAGTAGTTAGGAAATCCTTCTATGTAGCCCATCTAATTACTAAAGGATTCACGTCTAGAAATAAAGACGTTATAGTGCCCCTCTACTCGTCACTCATCAGACCTGTCATAGAGTACAATGCCCCATTTGGTATGTACCTCACAAGACATTTCCAGCAGATGGAAAGACCACAAAAGTACCTCACCAAGAGGATTATTGGCCTCAAACATATGTCCTATGCAGCCCGACTGGAAAAACTCCAGCTGTACTCAGTGGCATATCACTTACTTAGAGGTGATCTCTGCCTGACTTACAAAGCCATGTCCAACTCAGAATTGATGGACATGCTCCACCTAAAGAAATCCAAGACACTGCGAGCTACTCAATCTAGTGAGCTAAACCTCACCACAACAATAAATAGAACATGCTGGAGGGATAGATTCCTGTCACAGAAACTCCTCATGCTTTGGAACAAAATTCCTAACTACATTAGGCTGAGCCCCTCACTAACACTTTTAAAGACAAACCTTGACGAGTAGATGGGTAACAGAAAATACACCCCTAGGATCACTTCATTGGCTCTTCTTGACAGGATCAGTTAATTAATCAATGGGGTGGCGAAAGCTGACACACTCTGGCTAGGCTTATAAATGCCCTTGGGCAGATAGCCTAGTACCTACCTATGAACCTATGTCCCAGAGACTTCCAGTACACTGGAAAAACTACCCATTCATGTCAAGCAAAGTTCCTCATTTGCCCTCTTTAAGAAAAACCTTGAGAGTAGATGGGAAATAGAAAATTCACCCCGGGGATCACTCTTCCGGCACTGCTTGACACAGGCAAATAATTTTCTTGGGTGGCGAAAGCCAGGGAACCTTTTTGGCTAGGCCTATATAGGCCCCAAAGTCAATAGCCTAGTACCTACCTATGAACCTATATTTGTTTCATTGTTTATTTCTGGCATCTGGCCTCTATCTGTCTGTCTGCAATGTTTGTTTTTCCCACTCACTCACCCAAGTGTTGCTGTACTCTTAAACTTGGTGGCTTTGGAATTGCCCGCCCCTACTGTAAATTTGATTTTGGTCACATTTTTCATTCCCATCTCATCTGCTCACTCAGCTGAATAAAGTGAGATCATTTGGGAAGGACTAACCCCCCCCCCCTTATTTCTTTGACTTTGGGCACTCCTCTCAGTCCCATCTAATTTGATCACTTAACTGAGTGTAGTGAGATCATTTGGGAAGGAATACCCCCTTGCTTCTTTGATTTTGGAAACTCTTCCCTGTCCCATCTCATCACCTCAGTCTAAGTATAGAGAAAGCATTTGAGAAGGCCAACCCCCTTAGTTTCTTAATCTTGAACTATCTTCTGTTTCATCCCTCTCCACTTAAAAAAAAAATTACACTTTATTGAGCTGCTTTTACTGTAAATGTGTTCTTCCTACCTTATTACCTTATTTTTGCTGCGTGCTCTTAAGTGTTCATGTGCCTTTATTCTTCTGGAGTTATTATGGATTGTTAGTAGCATGATTACATTTATCTGTTATTCTAAGCATCTTAGTTTGGTTTTAGCACTTGTGCTTCAGGCCAGTTACTTTACTTTTAAGAAGGTTTTTGTGGTCTACACTCTTGTGGACAAACCCTTATCAGAACCCTCTATCCATAATTCTGCCCATGTATTTGGAACACTATGTCCGGACAATTCCCATCAGTTTCTCCTGCCAGCCTGGTCAACATGGGCATACTGAGACAGTGTAGCAAATGCCTCATGTCTACGGACAACCCTCTTCTCCTAGCAAATAATTCTTCTACTTGTGAGAAATGCATCTACATCAGTAACTTGGAATCCATGCTCTCTCCCACTAGAGCCAGTACTCCTGACAAAGAGGAGATTGCCAGCATAAATACCACACCACTCACATCATAAAGCCAAATACAACACACACACACCTATGCACACATCCTCAATAAAAACTTACCTAAACAGCAGAGAGCTCCAAAACACACTCACAAACATTCCACACACAACACATCACACTTAGCAGACAACAAACCAGTGTCTCACAAATACAAACCATAAGGCAAAACAGTAAAGCACCACAGCCTACATGGCATAACAATAAACCAAACATACTAGTCACTGGCAAATCAATTGTGAGACACATCAATGTCCCTCTCACCAGGCTCAACAAGGAGAAGGTCAGGGTCAGTTGTCTATTTGGTGCCAGAATCCACCACATCACGCACAGACTTAAGTCTCTCCACAACAAGTACAAGTATATCTCTGTCATTGTCCATGTTGGTATGAATGACTTGAGACATACCTCCCTGGACTATATGAAGAGAGACATTATTAAGCTCTCAGAGTATGTGTCCCAGGCAGGTATGTCCCTTGCCCTAAGCAGCATCCTACCTTCACCAAGAATGATACCACAATACAAACAAAAAAATAATTGAAGCACCACACTGTACAACAAACCAAACCTCACACCAGAAGTTCCAGGCCAGATGAATTCACTTAATTTAGTACACAGACTGATTTATTAAAACAAAAAAATAACTTCTGCAGTAAAAGTTAACAGCAAAACTTCAAAACTCTTATACCATTAAGAGCAAGAAACACTTCCCTGGCACCTCGGCTTTTGGAAAAGCATTTTCAGAGTACATCTTTCTGCTGGTAAGCATACACTTAAATACATGCATTTGATCAATTAAATAATTAACCAATTAAGAATTCACTAAAAAAGCCGACTAAAAATGTTAACTTTTAATATTCTTTTTAACCTTCTTTTATTAAATGCTTCCAAGAGAATTCCCTATTCAAACCTCTTGGAAACATTGTATCATATTTTACAATAAATATTGCTTCCTTCCTTCTTAAATGTTCCTTAATTTTTTTCATCGGTACTAAACCTAGTATTTACTTGTTCCAAAACAGTTGCCTGTAACCCCTGTGGGTCTCCATTATGGTGTTCCTTAAAGTGCATAGCTACAGGACTCTGAAATCTTTGCTTCTTGATGTCTCTTATGTGCTCTTTTAATCTTGCAGCAAATCATCTCTTGCTCTCTCCAATATAAAATAATCCACAAGGACATTTTAAACTATATATAATATTTTCACTATTGCAAGTGAAGCTGTCTCTTCTATCAAAATTTTTTCCGTTAATGCTTTCAAAACTACCAACTATGTGTTTGGATACTGTGCAACTGTCACATGGAAAAGTTCCATATCTCACTATGTTATTTTCTATATTTTTTGGTCTATCAAATTTTCCATATACTAACATGTTCTTAAGACCCCTGCCTCTTGTATATGAAAAACAAAACTTAACATTTTTCAGGCAGGACTTTTCTTTCTGTATATAGGACCAGTAATACCTAACTATTTTCTCTAAAATGTTAGAAAAATTAGTATACTTGAACACAAAATATAACTCACTTTCTTTTTCCTCTACATTCTTATGTTCTGTGCTTTATTCACTTGACTTCAACATTTGACTTAGTTTCTGGTGTCATTCCATGGGGATGCAGTATCTGTCTTCCTGGGATGATATAGTTGACAGGCATCGATGCTTTGCCAGAGATGGCTTCCAGTTGTCATCACTGGGATTCTGGGTCTTGGCCAAGACTCTCGCCTCCCCCATTTTGCCTTTTTTAGGCAATGTCCCAAAGACAAATTTTCCAACATAAAAGATTTGTCAAAAAGTAAATTGAAGGTAATGCTGCTTAACACTTGGAGCCTTAACATGAAAATGCAGTCACTGGAGGCTCTTCTTGCTCTGGAAGATGCCGATGTCTGTGCAGTCATGAAAATTTGGTTCAGGGCTACTGAGAGTACCCCTGCCTTATCAGGCTATGCCTCATTCCACACATTCTGACCCCAAAATGAGGTTGGGAAGACTAAGGGTGGTGCAGTCTCTGTCTTCATTATGGACAGGCACACCTCCAGACTGGTTTGCCAGCATGACACACTGGAACTACTCCAGGTGCAACTGACAGTTGGTAAGACACCCATCCAAGTTATAGCCAGCTATAGACCCCCCCAATGACTCATGACACCAACTTCTCTACCCTGGAACTACTTGACTCCATCAAGGTACCCCCTAACATCCAGATCCTAGGTGACTTCAACTACCCCACCATAGACTTGCTGAACTATTCCTGCACTAATGCACTCTCTCAATGATTCCTTGACTTAATCAATTCTAATGTACTAGAGCAGCTGGTCTCATACCCACAAGAGAAGATAACATTCTGTACTTGGTTCTCACCAACATGGGTGACCACTGCACCACTCCCATAGTATGTTCTTCCCTGGTGAGATCAGATCATCTGACTCATTTAAAGTTTCTATCCCACCCAGCTCCCCCCACCCCAGCCATAATCAAGCTAAAACACTTCTCAAAAGCTGACTATAACCTCCTGGGGGGAGTATCAGTAGCTTCATACCAATGCCCCCCTCAGGGGATGCAGAAAAGTATCCTGAACAGTATGCCAATGGAGTATACAAGCACCTGTACAACTGCATGGATTCAGCCATATCCAACAGAACTAAAACCTGCTCCTCATGGAAACACAAACCTGTTTGGTGGACATCCTTTATCAAAAGGCTTTGCAACAAAAGGAAGAAACTGTTGTCCAAGGATAAAAAGGAACAAATTTCAAATTCAAAAATCTCCCTCTTTAACAACAAGCAAATTAGATCAATAGCGAAAACCTTGAATGCCAGTTATGAATCGAGACTAGCCTCTGAAAAAAGGGAAACTACAAAGCCTTCTTCAGTTACATCAGGAACCTCTATGGCACGGCCCAGTTTGTTCCGAGTTAGTACTTAACAGTATCACTTACACTGATCCTGTTGACTGCGCCAACCTGCTATCAGACAGGTTCAGCCCCCAAGGCCCTTTTGACATCCCCGATACTTGTCCCGCACCTCACACCTCACACCTCCATAGATCATGCATTAAAGGCCCCATCCAAGGCAAAGAACACAGCTTCCATGCGACCTGTTAGTATCCCAGGCTGTATTCTGCACCATTGGCTTTGACACTGAGCACCCTATTCAATCACAGCCTAAGTACAGACTTCATTCCAGCAGAGTGGAGAACTTCCATTGTCATCCACTTGCAAAAAGGTGGTGCCACTATTGACCCTGGAAACTATCACCTCATTAGTTTGTCAAGTCTGATCTGTAAAGCCATGGAGTGTATTACTATGGAGCTCATGACAAAGAACATTGGCAATCTCCAAGCACTTGACCCCACCCAGTTTGGATTCATCAGGGGCAGTTCTTGCGTATTGAACCTGGTTGAATTATTTGACACTATCACCAAGGCCTTGGATAAGGGAAAGTCAGTACATACAGATTACCTTAACTTGGCCAAGGCCTTTGACACAATCCCACACTCAGGCATCATTGAAAAGCTAACTCAACTTGGCATAAATCGCTATCTCATCAGATGGGTAGTCAACAGGCTCACTGACAGGACACTAAAGGGCAAAATAGGTGCCTCCACCTCTGATAACAGACGTGTCATTATTGGAGTTCCCCAGGGATCTGTCCTGGGACCTCTGCTGTTTGGCATCTACTTCTCAGAGGTCCAGGCAAAGGCAAAAGGCCTGTGGCTGATGAAGTCTCTAGATGACTGTAAGTTGGGTGCTGTCACTGAATCCCCAAATGATGTTAACATACTGCAAGAAGGTATCACAGCAACTAATGGCTGGTGCCAAATTCATGGCCTCAAGCCAAATGCTAAAAAATGTATCATAATACCATTCAGCAAAAATGCAGCCCCTACTTATATTCACCAAGAATATTCACACCTCCAGTCTAGTTGCCCAACCCAATGCATCCAAAATTTTCCAGATGCAACTAGCACTAGGTAAAACTGCAATCCAAATTGTAGCTTGCTACAGATCCCCCACCATGCCCCAAGATTCTCACAAGAACTTTCTAAACATACTGGAAAATATTAAGATACAACCAAATACCCTAATACTGCGTGATTTCAACTACCCTGCCATTAACTGGGAAAACTACTCATGTACCAACACCTTTGCCCAACGGTTCATGGAATTCATAAATTGCAGCACCCTGGATCAACTACTCCATAGTCCCACAAAGGGCTCCAATATCCTGGACCTGGTCATTACCAACATGGGAAATCAATGCTCCATACCAGTGGTCACCCCCTTGTTGGTTAGATCTGACCATAAGCTAATCACCTTTGACATCCACATCCCACCTCCACCCCCCTGTAAGGAAACATCCATAAAAAACTTGTCCAAGGCCAACTTCATGCCACTCAAGTCAGAAGTGACAAACTTTATGACACCCATGCAGACAGGAACTGAAAGTTCAACTGCCGAATCCTACACTAAAGTACTGTATGAGCACATCCACTTGTGCATGAATCGTGCCATCCCAAGTAGAACCACGACACTCTCCTCCAAAAAAAGAAGCTGATCTGGTGGTCCCCTGTCATAAACAAACTATACAACAGAAGGAAGAAACTGTTGCCGAAAAGACGAAAATCCCAGGATGCAAAAAACTCCCTTACCAGCCTCAGTAAGAAGCTGAGATCCCTCATGAAATCCTCCAAAGCTAGTTACTAAAATAAAATTGCCAGAGATTCCAAAGACAACCATATGGCATTCTATAGCTATGTCAAGAATCTAAATGGCAATGCTCAGATCTGCTCTGAGCTATAACAGAATGGAATTAAATATACTGATCCCAAGGACATTGCAAATATCCTGGCAGATCAATTCAGTTCCAACTTTATCCCCCTCTCACCCGATAAATGGCCCATCTCAATACAGAAAGATTGCCAAATTTTGGTAATCACGGCCACAAAGGTAAAAACATACTCTCCAAAGCTAAGAATTCAGTATCCATGGGACCAGACGACATCCCAGGATGTGTAATACATGAAATGCAAAATGAACTGGAACCTCATCTAAGTGTCATGTTTAATAATAGCCTCACCTCAGGCTTCATGCCCACTGAGTGGCGCACAACTACAGTTATCCCACTCCACAAGGGGGGATCCACCTTGGATCCTGGGAGCTACCATCCCATCAGTCTGACGAGCCTGGTCTGCAAGGCCATGGAACGTATTATCATGGAACTTATAAAGTCATTGGCAAACTTCAAACACTGGACCCCACCCAGTTTTGGTTTGTGAAGGGCCGATCGTGTCTCCTGAACCTGATTGACTTCTATGAATCAGTCTCCAGAGCCGTGGACGAGGGTATGGCAGTCCACACAGCCTATCTGGACCTCACCAAGGCATTTGACACCATTCCCCAACTCTGGAATCATAGATAAACTTACTAAGCTGGGAATAAATCCTACATCACTCAATGGGTTGCCAGCTGGCTTACTGACAGAACACACACTGTAAAAGAAGCCGACTCCAAATCCAGCTCCAGACAAGTAACAAGTGGAGTACTTCTGGGTTCAGTCCTGGGACCACTCTTGTTTGGCATCTACTTCTCTAAAGTACAGGCCAACACTAAGGTACTCTGGCTAACAACGTACGCAGATGACTGCAAACTGGGAGCCATTACTTATTCTACAAAAGGGCCTTAAAGAAACAGTTGCTTGGTGCCAGAGACATGGGCTCAAGCTCAATGCCAAGAAGTGTATAGTTATCCCTTTGGGAAAAACCATGTACCCATGAATTACCACATAGGTGGCAGTACACTAAACACCAAAAGTGTGATACGAGACTTAGGAATGCAGGTGTACAGTGATCTCACCTTTGATAACCACATCGCCACAACAGTCAGGAAATCCTTCTATGTGGCACACCTTATCACTAAGGGCTTTTCATCCAGAAAAAAGGAAGTCATTGTCCCACTGTACTAATCCCTCATTAGACCCATCATAGAGTACAATGCCCCATTTGGTATGTGCCTCACAAGACATCTACAACAACTTTAAAGGCCACAGAAACACCTCACTAACAGAATCAAAGGCCTAAAGCAGATGCCCTATGCTGACGGACTAAAACAACTCCAGCTATACTCTGTTACCTATCGTCTACTCAGAGGCGATCTCTGCTTAATGTACAAGGCCATGTCAAACTCAGAGCTGTTGGACATGCTACACTTAAAGAAATCCCAATCCATCAGAGCCACAGGCTCCAGGGACCGTAACCTTGTCATTGCAATGAACAAAACTTGCTGGAGGGATAGGTTCCTGACCCAGAGACTCCCCATACTCTGGAAGAGACTGCCCATACATGTCAAGCAGACAGCCTCCTTGGCCCTCTTCAAAAGGAACCTTGACGAATGGATGGGAGACAGGAAATTTACCTCTGGGATCACGTCAGTCACCCTGGTAGATAGGGGTCCAGGGAAGAAAATATTGTGGGAAGAAATAGCCAGGGAATTGTTATGGCTAGGCTTGTATAGGCCCTAGGGCCGATAGCCTAGTACCAACCTATGAACCTATATATATATATATATATATATATATATATATATATATATATATATATATATATGTATATATGTATATAGATATGTGTGTGTGTGTGTGTGTGCGTGTGTGTGTATAGTAAATAAGGTATATAAGAAATTCATACCGCTGAGACCTTATGATCGACATTTGAAATGTCGACCATACAAGTAGAACATAAAAAAAAAAAAAAAACTTACCTTAACGCTGCTAGCCCCCCACACCCTCCGGAATTTAAATATACCAACTCCGAGATCACATTACAGTGCGGAAGTGGAAATCTTTCCATTCCGCACTGTAGGGAGATGCTTGTTTCCCATAGTTGACATTTCAAATCTCGATCATATGGTTTTAGCCATATGAATGTTGACATTGTGAAATGTCGATCATTCAAAGGGGACCCATATATATATATATTAATATATATATATATATATATATATATATATATATATATATATATATATATATATATATATATATACAGATATAGATATTCCACTAGCAAAACACATCTTACTGCAGACCCGAAAGACTAAATCTTCCCAGCTGACTTTCCATTTTGTTGTCCAGTGATGCCCTTCTTAAAAAATAAATGTTGATGCATTATACTAAGAAACATTGCCACAGCACTGCTATGAATGTTTTAATACAGTTAAAACACCTTGAACTTACCAACATAATTTCCTCATAAATGCAGCTAAAAAAACAAAAAATCCTGACTCTGTAAAACATGCTTTCCCTATCAAATTTCAGTCATTTTACCCATAATCTCTCTCTTTCACTCTGTTTCTGAAAATCTTGCATATAAGATGACGTGTCTGAGACAAAATATTTTTAAGGATGAAAGATGCGCAAGTCAAATGCAAAGATGCAATTTTTTTTTTGTCAATGCAGTCAGACTCTATGGCATAAAAGCTTAATATGTTAACTCATATGATGACCATTTCACTGACACTGTCACATGCAGCATTCACTGTGTGAACTTACAAGAGGACACAGTGACAATGTATAGTATACCAAACAATATCTATCCATGGAAGGAATATAAAACATGAACCATTATTAGAAAATACCTTAAACAGAATTTAGCTTATGCATTCTAGCAGAGTTTTACAGTTAGTACATCCAATCTGGGACACATGAAAAAAGATTTGTAGTACAGTTCTGAGTAAAATATACTTTTTTAAAGACTAGCACATAAATTAATGATTATAACATACACCTACCCAAAGCTCATGCTATGCTGCTATCTGAAGGACACATCTAGCTGTAAGATGAATTCTAATTACAGTGCACATGGAATGTGTGGTTGTTCCCATGGCTGAAATACAAATTATAACAGCAGATATACATGGATACCAGCATTGATTTTCCTGGAAATGCACAGACATTACTGTACAATTTCAAGCATCTCTACCTATGGGGCAGGGTAATGGAATTTATTTGAATCTGTTTAGATTCAGTCCCATGCATGAATATCATTTCAAACTATTTTCTGCTTGCTTGTATATAAAGATACATTTGCCTGCATGCCAACTAATCCTACAGCAATAACATACCATTTGTCATAACTGTCTATCAGTGTTCCAGTTATTTCACAAATAATGCTGCCATTTGCTGTGGGATCCAGTCATGCTGATTCATCATTATTCTGTCAAGGTTAACTTGTATACATGCATTGTGTAATTAAACTCACAAAAAAAGATGAAAAGTAGGGAATGTTTAGGAACACAAGACTGTCCTTTACACACCCACTGAAAATGCATTTGTTATTTAATTTGCTTTTAAATTATTCCACCTTGTTCTTTTTCACTATAAATTTACACCTGCTCAGTACCACTCTGAAGTTTCTCACTGCTGATAAATCCCCTGTTGTGTGTCAAATGCTGGTTCATACATTCACAAATTTTCAGTGAACAAAATAAAAAGAAAATCCTTGAATTTCCCCTCATCTTTGTTCATATTTTCCTAAGCTATTTTTCATCCCATGCCTGGCATCAGACATCCACTTACTGGTCTTCATCCTCTTTGCCCCCCCAACTACTGGGGAGTCCCAACATCACAGTAAGAGACAATTGGAGAGGGGTATTTATAGAGACAGCTTCAAAGGTGGTTTGTGCCCCTGCCAGCATCTGTCAACACTGATTGTTAAAGAATTTGCACTAGGCCTTAACATGCATCTAGTGGCTCCCATAAGTACTCACATCACATTGTGGTCTACAATACATGCTAATGGAGGCTATCACACCCCAGCTTTGTAATGACTTACTAGCTTGCAAAGCCTGACTATTTCAGTTCATTTCTAGCCTCCACGTGCTTGCTCCAAATCAGCTGACTTGAGCCACAATTATATCCATTCAGGCTGAGCCAATATTGGCTACTCTTTCACATCCTCCTCCTTCACCTGCTCCTTGCAGCTCCCCAGTTGCTAGAGACACTCTTGTTGTCTGGGCTGCAATCATAGGTTCACAGGTGTGTACTAGGCTAATGGTCCTGGAGCCTTTACAAGCTTAGCCCATAGGATTACCCTGGCATCGTACCACCTGACATTAGTTCCCAGTGCCTCTGTTGAGTAGAACCACTGCAGTGATCCCCGGGGTGAATTTTCTATTTCCCATCCACTCAAGAATCTTTCTCTTAAAGAGAACCAATGAAGTGCTCTGCTTGACATATATGGGATGTCTATTCCATAGAATGGGCAGTCTCTGGGTTATGAACCTGTCCCTCAAGCATGTTCTGTTGATTGTGGTAATGAGGCCTGAGGTGAGGCTGTGATTGAACAGGGCACACAGTGAGGTGCCAGTTCACTCTGTAGTTCATGTAAAACACAGCCAGAGATATTGTCAGGTCCCATAGAAGCTGTATTCTTGGCCTTGGACAGTGCTGTTTTACACTGTGCAGCAATAATACTGACAGCCTGGCAATCTATTGGTATTGTGAGTGGTCCTTGGGTGGGGGGGTGAGGGGTAAAGTTGGCACTGAATCTGTTGGCCAGTATATTGACAATATCTGTTGGCTCAGTATATGAGGTACCATGGTGAAGTAGCTCAGAGCAAATCTGGATATTGCCGTGGAAATTCTTTACATAACTATAGAAGGCCTCGTGGTTGTCATTACTATCTGCTGCAATTCTGTTTTCATAGCTAACTTTAGAGGATTTGATGAGGGATCTCAACTTTTTGTTGAAGCTGATAAGGGAGTTTTTCCAGTTTTGGGACTTCACCTTATTCCGCATCAGTTTCCTCCTTCTGTTGTGGAGTTTGTTTATGGCAGGGGACCACCAGATCGGCTTCCTTTTTTTGAAGGAAGGCATCTTGGTTTTATTGGGTATGGTGAGATACATGCATTTGTGTATGTGTTTGTACAGTGCATTGGTGTATGATTCGTCAGTCATGCAACTATTCTCCATTTACATGGGTGCCGTGAAGTTAGCCTCCTCTGTTTTTAGGAGCCCAAAGTTAGCTTTGGAGAAGTTTTTCATGGTGGTTACCTTTGCGGGGGAGGGAGGGGATGAGGATTTCCAAGGTGATTAGTTTGTGGTCAGCTCTAACCAAGGAGGAGCTGACTATTGGTGTAGAGCAATGGTCACCCATGTTAGTAATGACCAGGTCAAGATGTTGCTACCTCTAGTGGGGTAAGAATGAGCTGGTCCAGGGCATTGGCATTAATGAATTCCAGGAAATGTTGGGCAAGTGTTTTGGCACATGAGTAGTTTTCCCAGTTAATGGATGGGTAGTTGAAGTCGCGCAGTATGAGAGTGTTAGGTTGGACCATAATATTCTCCAGGATGCTTAGAAACATGGAGTGTGATTCTTGGGACATGGCTGGGGACCTATAGCAGGCTATAACCTGAACTGCTGTCTTACCTAACGTTAGCTGCACCTGAAATATCTCAGATGTGTTATGTTGGGCTACCAGTTTGGAGGTGTGCACATCCTTTATGAATATGGAACACCACTGCCTTTGGAGCTTGGGTCCAAGTTCTGGGGCCAGAAAGTGTGGAATGAGTTATATCCTGGTAGTGCAGGGGTGCTTTCTGCTGTCTTGAACCAGGTCTCTGTTACAGCACAAATGTCGATGTTCTCCATTTTAAGGAGTGCTTTGAGTGAGTGTATTTTGAGATTTAGACTTCTGGCATTGAGCAGTATGACCCTCAGATTGCATTTGTTTGTAGCTGTTATGGTGGTAATTTGGTCTTTGGAACACCACCTAGTAATGGCACTATAGAGGTGGCAAGAGCCTTGGCCAGTATCCGATGCAGGCATCTCTAGCAAAGCATCGAGGTCTGTCATTCATGTCATCCCAGGCAGACAGATACTGGATCCCCTTAAAATAACAACAGAAACTTAGCCAACTGTTGAAATCAATCATTTTCTGCTTGTACTGTGGCAACATTCTGGGTGATGTTAGCATGCTGCTCAGGACTAGGGTCATACCCGCCTGGGCTACATAATCCAAGAGCTCCTCCATGTCTCTTTTCATGTAGTCCAGGAAGGTACATCTCAGGTGATTCACACTCACATGTGCAATGACAGAGTCATATCTGTACCTGTTGTTGAGGGACCTAAGTACATGCTTTATGTGGCAGATCCTGGTGCCTGACAGGCATCTGACTCTTACTTTCTCCTTATTCAACCTAGTGAGTGGGACATCAGTGTGCCTCACTATCGAGTCACCTATGACTTGTGTATTGGGCATGCTGTTTTGCCTTAGGGGCTTTGGTTGAGTGGCACACTGTTTAAGAGAGTTATGTGTCTCGAGATTAGTCTTGTGTTGTGGTGGTCAAGTGCATTTCTGCCTTGGAGGTCTCTGCTGTATGGGTAGATTTTTATTGAAAGCCTCCACAAAGATGGGTGTGTGGTATGTGTTTGGATATATAAGTGCATCTCTCGCAAGTCTGAGTGTTGGGAGGTAAGAGGAGAGGGTTGTCAGTGTACATGAGACAGTTGCTACATTGCCTCAGGATGCCCAAGTTCGCCAGGTTAATAGGAGAAAGCACATGGAACTGACCTTTAGACATGCCTGGAGGGGTAGGCATTATTAATAAGTACTGGAGCTGTCTCATTGTAGAATGTAGTGCTGGTAGAACGTTTGTGTGCTACAATAATTGCTAAAAGAAGTCTGGTAAAGTGCTACATTGATAAGCTAGTAAAAGTGCAGGAGAGGAGAGAACTAGCAGATGAAAGGGAAAAATTGAAGAGCAGACTTTGGCACTGCTCAGAAGCTTACAAACACTCCTGGATACAGCAAATCTGTATTTGCACTAGACTAGCTACAGGAAAGGCGGGAAAGAAGCACAAATGCAGGCTTTTAAACCAGAAAGCTGAAAGAGATGGAAAAACTTCCCAAACAGCCAATAAACTACAATTCCTCGGCCAGAAACTGCTCTTCTTGTAGTAGATAGGCTACCTAGTGCTTACCACTCCCACTGATAAGTTAGAAGACTTCCTTCCAACACAGCAATGTTTGAAGGGCTCAGAAGCTTACATACAGTCCTGGATACAGCAAATCTGTATCTGGACTACACTAGTTACAGGAAAGCCGGAAAAAGCGCAAATGTGGGCTTTTAAAACCAGAAAGTTGAAAGAGATGGAAAAAGTGCCCAAACGGCCAATAATCTACAATTTCTGGGCCAGAAACCACTCCTTTTGTGGTCGATAGGCTACCTAGCGCTTTCCACTCCCACTGACAAGATAGAAGGCTTCCCTCCAACACAGAAAGTCTTGGGGAGCTCAGAAGGTTACAAATAGTCCTGGATACAGCAAAACTGCATCTGGACTAGACTAGTCACAGGAAAGGTGGGAAAAGCACAAATCCGGGCTTTTAAACCAGAAAGTTGAAAGAGATGGAAAAGCTGCCCAAGCAGCCAATAATCTACAATTTCTGGGCCAGAAACCATGCCTCTTGTGGTAGATAGGCTACCTAGTGCTTATCACTCCCACTGATAAGCTAGAAGGCTTCCCTCCAACACAAAAAGGCTTGAGGGGCTCAGAAGCTTACAAACAGTCCTGGATACACCAAATCTGTATCTGGACTAGACTAGTTACAGGAAAGGCAGGAAACAAGCTAAGATTTTTTTTTTCAGAAAGCAGCAAAAACAGCACTAAAAACAATTCAAGTGTAGTGCAAGCTAGCACACTTGAGTGTGTAGCAGTATTAACGCAAATACAGTTTACATAAATGCAATTTATTCAAAATGTATTCTGTTTTATTCAACTCTGAACAGTTAAAAAGTGCCACAAAATATACTTATCAACTGAGAAGCACACTCAGTCAGAACACAAGGAAATTCTAGCAAAGCTTTTTTTTTTCTTCTACTACAGATTTGATAGGTTGTCTGGGCTGTAATCAGGGCTTTATTCCTCTACTACAGATTGGATAGGTTGTCTGGGCTGTAATCAGGGCTTTATTCCTCTACTACAGACTGGATAGGTTGTCTGGGCTGTAAAAAGGGCTTTATTCCTCTACTACAGATTGGATAGGTTGTCTGGGCTGTAATCAGGGCTTTATTCCTCTACTACAGATTGGATAGGTTGTCTGGGCTGTAATCAGGGCTTTATTCTTCTACTACAGATTTGATAGGTTGTCTGGGCTGTAATCAGGGCTTTATTCCTCTACTACAGATTGGATAGGTTGTCTGGGCTGTAATCAGGGCTTTATTCCTCTACTACAGATTGGATAGGTTGTCTGGGCTGTAATCAGGGCTTTATTCCTCTACTACAGATTTGATAGGTTGTCTGGGCTGTAATCAGGGCTTTATTCCTCTACTACAGATTGGATAGGTTGTCTGGGCTGTAATCAGGGCTTTATTCCTCTACTACAGATTGGATAGGTTGTCTGGGCTGTAATCAGGGCTTTATTCCTCTACTACAGATTGGATAGGTTGTCTGGGCTGTAATCAGGGCTTTATTCCTCTACTACAGATTTGATAGGTTGTCTGGGCTGTAATCAGGGCTTTATTCCTCTACTACAGATTGGATACGTTGTCTGGGCTGTAATCAGGGCTATATTCCTCCACTACAGATTTGGGCTAGTTTTACTCTCATTTTCAAATTGGGCTTTCCACATATTTTCAAATGGGGTCTCTTTATTAGTGTATAATACCTTTCCTTTTTTCAAATAATTATATAGCATGGCGACTCAGTGGTTAAGACTTGTATATGATCTGGGGTTTGAGCCAATATCATTTCTCTTTCGGTCCAGGACATGGCTGAAAACGGTCCAAGATATACATTTAAACAAAGTAATAAAAATGTCCTACTATTTATTGAATACCTCATGATTTCTGAAGGCCTCCAATATATGTATTTTCTTCCTCCTTTGCTCAAAGATTCATATATCATACCTCAGTAGTCTGTTGTCATGTGGATTTTAGTGCATAACTTTTATTATTTTGGCATATGTCCCTGAACAGCCTCTGTCTTATTCATGGTTTGCAGAGATGCAGTTTTCAGTACGTTCGCAGTGCATATAACAGGGTCACATTAATAGTTTGTACAAAGGAATAACATGGTTCATTTTTACTGAGCTCTGTGTCTCTGTTTATCTATTTTCCTTACTACTTTGTCACAGTGAGATGGAATGTCAAACTCATCTGAAGGGAATATACTTTTGTGTCTTTTGTTATGTGTCCATTACTCCAGATGCTGTAGTCTTTCCTAAGATTTTGCGTGACATGTATTACTCTGCATAGAGTCAAATCAAGTCTAAGCTGCAAATATTAAAGGATTCATCTATGTCACATCTGTATCTGGATTCACTTAGTTGAAGATCCCCACAGTTCCTGAAAAAATACAGTGAGATTCAGCAAAATGTGCTTAGCTGCATGGGTACTTGTGTCAATATGTTAGTAAAGATATATTGTAGCAATCTGCAAACATATAGATGTTATGACTATGGCACCTAAAAATCAGTGTAAACCTTTTGTATATAATATCTCAAATGGCCAATATGCTACCCTGAGACCTCAGTGCTGAAAGCTGCCTCTGTTGATACATGCCAATACTTCTGTGCACAGAAAACAGAGAAGGGGTGCCACTGAAGTTCTTCTGCACAATTACAATAAATTGCAAAAATGTCAATGTCATGCACTCCCTTTATATTCCATTACTATTGCATAAACTGCTTATACTGAACAACCTCCAGACCAGCCTAATATCAACACAGTGACAGGCTGCCTCCGTAATAGTAGGCAGTGATGAGGGAGCGACAGGTTAAGCCACATTACAGTCTTGCCACAGCATGCCAATCCTTTTCATTAATTATTTGCATGTCTAGTTTGGAGATCTCTTTCTGAATCAAGGTTTAGGGGTACACAGAGGCTAAAGTAGCCAGAGGCTGAACATCTCTGCGCAGGCTAATACTGAGATGCTCATCTAACTTTCAGAATTCCATAAGGATTTTTCATTGATGTTCCTCTGCAATACCTCCCACATAGACATTAACGTGTCCACATAGCCATTAACGTGTCTTATACTAAGTACTTAGCCATGTGAGACCTCGCTAGTAATGTTACTGTTCTGCTATACAGATCTCAGTAATCATTCTTCTCTGTAATTTGCTGTTCTACTAATAGTTGGCTATTTACTGGCTATCATCTTTTCATCCCACTGAAAGCTGGCTAGCTATATTTGTGCACCTTAGCATCAGAGGCCTTGCTAAAAGAGCCATCATCATTTCTCAGTTTAGCACATAGGATCAAGTCTGTGAACCCCTAATAAATTCCATGTTGTAATCCATGGTTTCATTCCTTCACTCTGTATTTGTCCATTTTGTGATTGGACAAGTCATTTAACCAGAGAGTGCTGTTATTTCTCATAAAAAGACAGTAATATTAGGATGATTTACAATACAAAAATATAAATAGCATGAACAATTAGTTAAGACAATGTGCATGAATACTGTCGGTTTTGGTAGAGTAATATATTTAACAAAGTTAAGACTTTGATTTGTTTGTAGTTTTTTGGTGGGGGATCTAACGGATATAAGTGACTAAACACACATTCACTTGTATACACCATCTATTCACATGATTTATTGTACAGGGAGGTACAGTTGTGAAACATCAGGGGTGGATGTATACAGCAAACATGTTATACTGCATTTTTTTTTTGTATTGGTGCAATGAAGAATAAACTGAAAAAGCAGATATATGAACACAAAAGCAGATATACGAACACTCAACCAGTATCCTTAAGATGGACATGATAACTTTGTATTGAATTACAGTGTTAATTGTGTTTCTTTTAAACAGTTCACTTTCTTTGTGTGGGAATACAATCCAGCTAAATGAATGGGATGTAACTGGGAGGACTTGTTACAATATAAGGAGCTGGTGTGGCATCTTCGTTTGAATGCTGCGTGTTTACCTTGGTTGAATGAGTCTGACTCCATTACTTCAGTTAATGAAATAAAAATCAACTTAGTAACCCCAGCAAACCCTGTAAGAGTAGGTAAAGTGCAGTAACTTTATTGGCTTTTATTTTCATTCTAATTTTGATTAAACGTGAATAATGTCCACCATTATTGTAATAGCATTGGTAGGTTATTAGCACAAGGTTTTGTGACATCATTTCTTTTGGGGAGATTTATATTTGGAATTGAACTATGATGAAGCCTCTTATGTACGGTGATGGAGGACCTAAATACATTTGGTGAAATAAGTTTGGTAACATTGGTGGTAATAATTTTGTTACTAGTTTTTAATACTGCTAACTCTCCATTTGATTTGGTGTGGTATGTTATAAGCATCTTAGTTTATGACTTCATATCCGTCAGAAAATGCATGCTAATACAGAACCTGTTATTCTAGTGACTAAGTTTCTAACAGCAATATTTAAAATTTGTCCCTGATTTTCTGCCTTTTTCTTCCATTTATTTTTCACTTTGAGACAGATTCTTGTGCTAAGTGATTGAGGTGTATAGAGGGGACTACTTACTGAAATTCCACACCCTACAAGCTCTCCTCACTCTGGAGAATACTGACATCAGTGCCGTTACATGATTTAAATCCACAAAAAGTATGCTGGCAGTGCAAGGCTTCAGTGTCTTCTATGCATTTAGACCATCAGCTACACAGACAGGGACAAAAGGTTAAAGAGTCTCAATCTATATCTGTATAATCAACAAGCATAACTCTAAGTTGAATAATAGGACGATGCCCCTATAGACTGGGAAACCTGTACTGCCTCAGTCTCATAGGCACAATGGTTCCTGGACTTTATTTATACAAATACCTTTGGGAAGATAGTATGCATACTCACCAGAGGTTTTCAAATTATGGACCTGGTAATCTCTTATATGGAAAACTGCTGCACCCCCCTCCCATCTCATGCCCTCACTGGTGAGGTTGAAGCACAAAGCTGCCTCCGCTGAAAAAAAAATAACTTGGTAACCCCAGCAAACCCTGTATCAGTTAAGAACTATTCCAAAGCAAACTACATCCTATTAAGCTATACTTTGTCAAAATTCAATCCTCCTCCCAACCCCAAGTTCACAGCAACCTACGTGGAATTATTCACAGAGAACCTGTATAACCACATAAATGGCTGTATAGAGGCTTCTGTACCTACTAGAAGTAAGCCCAAAGCAAATTCTTAAAACAAATCATACTGGTGTAATCCTAACCTTATTAGGGTATAACAAAAAGAAAAAAGTCATGGTTAAAATCAGGAAGAACAACTCCCATAATAATAGGAGTGTTCTAATTAAACTAGACATGAAACTAAAAGGACTACTCAAGTCCAACAAGGCCAATTACAACACCAAGATACCCTCACAGGCTAAAGGTAACCACAAGGCTTTCTACAGCAATATCTGAAACTTCAAAGGCAGCACGTCAGTGTAGTCAGTGGTGCCAACTTCACCAAGCACAGCAACATAGGGAATTTCCTGGCTGACAAATGAAACATGACCTCCTACTCTTGCCCCACCTCCCCCCATCAAATACCTACTAGCACCCCCCCCTAAACTACTAACAAGGTGCAGGTCCTGGTGGCACTTGCTAATGCAAAAAACACAGTCTCAGTGGGCTCTGATAATGTCCTAAAACGCCTTGTAAATAGCTTGAAACATGATCAGTTAAGACCACTTGAGTAACTTTTCAACTACAGCCTCAAACCAGGTTTTGTACCATGAGAATGGAGGACTGCAATGGCTATCCCACTTCACAAGGGATAGCCATCAACTAACCTCAGAAACTACAGACCTATTAGTCTAATTAGTCTAATATGAAAAGCCACAGAATGAATTATCATGGAAACAATCAACAAGGATATAGACAACATTTAGACACTAGACTAAACCCAGTTAGGCTTTGTCGAGCGAATGTCATGCCTAACTAAACGTGTGGAATTTTTGAAAAGGTTACCAAGGCAATGGATGAGGGGAAAATGGTTCATGTTTCCTACCAGGACCTAGCTAAGGTGCTTGCTAGAATACCCAACTCAGGTATAGTTGACAAGCTTACTGACTGGACATAAACCCCTACATAACTCACTTGATTGCCAGCTGGCTCAGACATAGTACCCAGGAAATCATGATTGGTGTGATCACCTCTACAAAGAGACTGGTCACTACTAAAGTACCATGCTTGTACTGTTAGTATTTGGCATCTACTTATCACTAGTTCTCAGAGGTAAAGGCAAACGTTAAGGACCTTTGGCTGTCCAAGATCTTACATAACTGCAAACTGAGAGCTATCATAGATTTTCCCCATGACACAATCATCTTACAAGAGTGTCTGACATAAACAAATGACCAGTGCCAAAGTAATGGATTAAAACTCAATGCTAAGAAGTACATTACAGTGCCTTTTGGGAATATTTCCTGCCCAGTCTAATTACTCCTTTGATAAGACAACCCTAAGTGTTTACCCAGTAGTCAGGGATCTGAAAACATATGTAAACTGTAATCTAGCCTTTGACCAACCTGTGGCCAAGGTAGAAAGAAAATCATTCTATGTTGCCCAACTTATAAATAATGGCCTAGCATCTAGATCCAAGGAAGTCATAGTGCCATTTTATTTTGTCCATATTAGCCTCATCATTGACTAAAGTGCCCTTTCACCATGTAACCTGACCAGACATATGCAACAGTTGGAATGTCCAAAAAGGTTCCTTACCAGGATAACCCAGGGTATAAACACAATGTCCAATACAGATCACCTCAAAGCTCCATCTCTAAACTCAATTTCCTACAGATGATCCATCTTGACAGATCTTTTGCACAGCTGCAAAATCAACAGCATCAGAACCACTAGATCCGAGGACTGAAATTTTGCTTGTGACATTAATAGGACATGCGGGAGACATATATGTATCTCAGAAGATCCTGTTGCTCTGGAACAGGCTCCCCATCCAGATGAAGCAGAGTCCATCCCTGACCCTATTTAAACATAACCATGACCAATGGATGGGAAACTGGAAATTCACCCCAAGTTTGGCCACCATGTCTCTAACAGATAGAGACAGACAATACTGCCAAAAATAACAACTCCTCATAACCTCTAGAAACTTCCCATCTAACATACTTCCTCCTAATAAAGTCCCAGGATACATAAGTTCACAAGTGAGTTGGGTTGCATGACTAGGCTTTTAAAGGCTGTGGTTGTCATTAGCCTAGCATATAACTATGAACCTATGAACATTCAATTTAGATAAAGAAGCTATATTCTTTGCTGTATTCTATGTTTCCTTTTTGGACAACATAGCTTAAGATTATACATAAATAGTTGTATGCTATTACATCGGATCCCAGTTTAGGTGTTTAATAATGTCCCTTTGATTTCATATTGGAATTTCCCTACTCTTACAGATAGATTAATACATGCTGATACTTTATGTTGAGATCAGACTGGGAGGTCAAAGCATGCAAAGGATGTTTAGAATGTAGCTATCCAGGCAAGGCACATGAGCACAATATTACTGTTTCTTTTTAATCCACTGATCTTTCCAATTATTATATATAACACCTCAACACCATTAAACAGGCATCTTTATAAGAATGTTAGAAATCTATCCAACTTCTGCCCTTCGTTTTTTAACAACACTCTAAACAACGTTGACTGGGCTCCCCTAAAAACATTTCCCCTAGATGAAGCAGTTGAATTTTTCAAAGCTACATTCATAAAAATCTTAAACAGGCTAGCACCCCACCCCCCTCAACAAAAATAGTAAAACCTAAACAAACCCAATGGCTCACTAGAACTACTAAACAGAATATGGCCACCAGCGACAAAGCTTGGAAGCAGTGGAAAAAACACAAAAATAACTCTGACCTTATAAATAATAAACAACTTTGCAACCAAGTAAAGTGCCTAGTTATTAAGGACAAAAAAGAATATTACCACACTTTACAAAGCCAACACAAACTAAATCCAAAGCAGTTCTGGAGCTCAATAAACAACCATCTCCCCCCAGGATCCAACAATAACCCCTGTCCCAATCCAGTAAAAAATCCCAACAAAATAGCCACACTCTTCAACACATATTTCATAAACACCATAACTAACCTCACCATGAACTTCCCTCATAATCATCCAAACCCAAACCCATCTGACCTGACTACTAATGACCACCCACTTACATAGCTTCTCTCTTGTACCTATCCCTACTACCACAGTAAAGAAACTGCTTCTAAAATTAGAGCCATGCACCAATGCCCCATATGCCAGTTCCTCACCCTCCATAACTTAACTTTTTCTTTCTCCCACTACCTCCTCCTCTTCACTCCTTCTCCATCCTACCTACCTCCTTAATCCTTCCTAACTCCTGACTAGTAATCCTTTGCTGCAATTATTTATACTAGTAGTCTCAGTAGATAGTCTTAACTATGACTGAATTGCCTCATTTCCCAATTCTACTTTTGTTAAAAATCTATTTCATTGTCAGATCTTGTTCTTGTATTTGTTGCATTTGATACATTTGTTTGTTGTTTGTATAAATCACTATGGAGCTTTTCTCCATGGACCTCCACTGAAAATGGGCACTTCTGGCCCAGTGGATTATCCCAGTAAACAAATGCAAATAAATAAATAAATAAATAAAATTATTTATACTGACTTGTAATTTATTCTATAAAGTATAGACTGGTACATATGTTCATGTCTGTGTCCAAGGATATGCAAGGAACATCAAACTTTATTCAATAAACAGCCCTGTAGCAATTCATTTTAACTCAGTGCACAATAAATATTCTAATTTGCTTACATAAAATATATCTTATGAATTCTGAATTGCATTATTTACATTTGTCTGATTAGCATTTGGAAAAGAAAAAGATTGTGGTATATATTTATTTGTTTTTGAAACTTTTCCATCAAGCAATTTAATTATGAACTTCATAGAAAGTTTCTGTTATGAATTTACTAATTATACTGTGATTAATTATCTATGTAAATTTCAACCCTTTTTTATCACATAGCTCTTGTATTAGCATGGCACAGATATTGTTTCACATACTTTGAAATCCTAAACTGAACTGCTTGTAAAAGTTTTAAGTTAAAGAAATACATTGAATATGTTTTAGCTCCATTTGCTTCTGTTGCGTGTTCAAAAGTACATAAAAAATAACAATAGTGTTAAGTAATCTGAGGTGGTTATTTCAATTGTACCTAGTTTCATGGACTTTGGCTAGATATGCATCTCAGATACATAGGTTCATAGGCTATCCGAGGGGCATTTAAGCCTAGCCCCATCGTTTTGTGGCTTAGGCCACCTGATTTCTCTTGAACAAGGCCAGATCTAGATTTTTGAGGTGAAGCATATTCATCAAATTTTATCCTTTTGGTTTTTGCATCAGCTGATTTTTTTCTCAGTTGCACATAGTTTTATGGAGTATGGCAAATTATGCATCTACAATACATAGTTTTGCTCTTAAGTATAATCCGCAGCTTAAATTAATTAAACATTTTACATAAATGCTATACATGCGTGAAGTTCCCTGAGATTATCGAATAACAAAATGAGTATTGTAGCGGAGTGAAGCCGCACGTTCCCTTATTATATTTTAGTAACTTAAGGCAGACAAGGATAAAGCCAGAAGTTTTAGAATTGTACACAGACTTTTGGAATATAGCCCACCCCCCCAAATCTGTAGAACCCCAAGTCATAGAAACTGCAGGCTTAAAAAAAGCTAGGGTAAATTAAGTTATTGATTTTTATTTTAAATTTAATTTTTATTGAATGTGAGTAATTCTGCATATTATCATAATGGTATTTGCTGATTACTAACCCATGTTTTTTTGACATCACTACCTGTTAGGGGATAAGTTTTTTTAAAAGGCAAATAGTTTTATGGACTGTGGCTAGTTATGCAGTTAAAATATATATTTTTGCACTTAAGTGCAAACCACAGATGAAGTTAATTAAGCATTTCACATAAATACTACACATTTTTGAATTCCCCAAGAATAGTGTACAACAAAAAAGTATTATTTATTTATTTAACATTTACTGACTGGGAAAGTCCGACTAGGACAGAGCCTATTTTCAGTGGAGGCCCGGGGAAAAACATTCCAGATGCAAGTCTTAGGAACATGGGAGGACACCAGAGTACCAAGAGGAAACCCACGGGAACACAGGGAGGACATGCAGACTCCACAAAGAAGGCATCCCAGATGAGGATTGAATCAGAGAACCTCTTGTTGTGAGGCAACAATGTTAACCACTACACCACTGCACCGCCCAGTTTAGAGTGGGGAAAACCTTTATTATACATTAGTAATTTCAGTCAGATGAGAACATAACTAGAATTTTGTAATTGAACACAGATATTCAGTATGGGCCCATTCCTTCCACAACTGTACACCACTTCTACAAAGTCAGGGAAAGTGCAGACTTAAGAAAAAACAGCCATTCAGATACTCAAGAAAATTAGCAAAATGTTTAATTAATGAGCTATGGCAAATAAATCATTTTAAATTTAGATTGTTTTACATTATATTGTACAAAATAAAATATTTTAAAAGGTGTACACTGCAGTTTACATGGTGTATGTCTGGCTATGCCCAGGCATTTAAATGTATTTCTATGTCAGCAATTTGAGTTGGTGGATTGCTGTGTTTTGTATATGGTCATTTGTGCAAGGTCAAAGGTAATATAACCTAAAATGCAGAGCTTTTTTTAAGATGGTACACGCCGGTATGGTGTACCGGGACCTCTGCTGCAAAAGCACCAGACAGAGCGAGTCCACTTATGTGCAGAATTTAAACTTTCAATGTGTGTATTACATTTACACACGTTGGAAGTTTAAATTCTTTGTGTAACTGGACTCGCTCATGCATGTATCATAGGATTGTGGGCTGCAGCGGTTGACTACAATGCTTAATCGTGATGTGGGCTGCTGATTAGCCCTGTTACTCTCGCATTCTCTTCCCGCACTTTAGTTGCGAGAAGTGAGTAAGAGGAGAACCAGGCTCGGGTGTGTATGATATCAGATTTATATGCTTTTTGGGGCTGTTGAGAGGGCCAGTGTGTTTTCCGGGGCTGTTGATAGGCAGGGCCAACCAGATACTTTATTTTTCACCTGGCAGGATTAACCTACTCTATGTGAGAAACTTTTAAGGGCCGTGGCATTTATTTTTCTTTTATATGTTATTATGTATAACCTGGCAGTGTTTAACGACTTTTTTTTTAATATGTTATAAGCTGGCAGGGTTTAACCGGATACTAGGTAATACTACTCTGTGAAACTTAAGGGCCGTGGTGTTGACTTTTTTTTAAGCTGGCAGAGTTTAACCAGATACAAGGGAGGCAATGTGTTTAGTGGAGTGGGAGTGGGACTATTGATTTTCTATTTTTAAAACACTGACTGGCAACAGGGTAGGGTCAATGAAGAACCAACATAACCACTGTCCAGATGATTCCTGTGATCTGTGTGTTTTGGGGGCTGTTGATAGGCAGGGCCAACCAGATACTTTATTTTTCGCCTGGCAGGATCAACCTACTCTATGTGTGAAATTTTTAAGGCCCGTGGCATTTACTTTTTTTTTTTTTTTTAATATGTTTATAAGCTGGCAGGGTTTAACCAAATACTAGGGAGGCAGTGTGTGTGTGTGTGTGTGTGTGTGTGTGTGTGTGTGTGTGTGTGTGTGTGTGTGTGTGTGACTGTTAATTTTTTTTTTTAATACACTGACTGGCAGCAGGGCAGGGTTGATGAATAACCATCAATGGAACCACTGTCCAGATGATTCCTGTGGTCTGTCTGTGTGTTTTGCAGGCTGTTGATAGGCAGAGCCAACCAGATACTTTATTTTTTGCCTGGTAGGATCAACTTACTCTATGTGTGAAACGTTTAAGGTCCGTGGCATTTATTTTTCTTTTATATGTTATTATGTATAACCTGCCAGTGTTTAACCAGATATTAGAGAGACAATGCATTTGGGGGGCTGTTGATTTTTTTTTTTAATACACTGGCAGGCACAACAGAACCAGATGATTCCTGTGGTATGTGTGTTTTTGGGGATATTGATTGGCAGGGCCACCTAGGTACTTTCTTTATTTTTTTCCTGGCAGGGTCAGCCAGATACTAGTACTATGTGAGTTTAAGGGCCATTGTGTTACACTTAAGGAAGAGTGAGTTTGTCACTGTCACTGAGCAGGGTTTATGTTAAAGGTGGTAGTGTCAATACTGACGGGTAAGGGGAAGACAGAACCTGAAAGTGCCATTCATGCTGAGTAGAATGCTTTTCGGTGCTTGTTAACAACACCGCATGCAACTTTCCAACTAGCATTAGCAGAGATAACATTCACGACACCTCTGCTTTGTAGGCATATGGCACTCTGTACCCCTTCTTATCAGGACAGAGCATCATTTTATAGTGTAGAGTCCCTTGATCCAGCCATGTGTAATGCACAGCTGTATGGGTATAGCTAACCATGTTTGGGAGGAGATGTGGGGAGTCAGATGAGGATGTCCTGGTTTTTAGTCTACAGGATGGTTCATAGAACAGAAATAAAAATACATTTTAGGTAAATGAACTCTGAAGCATGTACATTTTACTTCTGAACTGGGCTCAGCATGATTTTTGTGAAAGCGTTTATTCTCTAATGAAAATAGCCTGTCTGAAAAGCCATTTCCATGAGGAACCAGAGTAATAAACAGCTAAATAGAAGCTAGTGGAAATCTCATAGAGCTGATTAAGGTGGTAGTCTGCAGTGCTGACAGGGTAACCCTAAGACAATTTTTAGACTACGGCTTCCAACTGTTTTGATTCTCACACTCTCACTTATGAAAGACTAAAATATTTGAACTTGTTCAGTGTCTCATATAGAGATTTAAGATGACCTTATTCGGGTATTTAGGGCATTTGGAGGCAACCACCTCTGTGAATGTCTGGGGTTATCAAGGTGTACTAATTGGTTGTCTGAGATAGTAGCTGATACACAGAATAGACCACCAATTTACATTAAAGCAAGCATTAATAAAGATATTTTTAAGAACAGCCTGAGCAGTTATTATGGAAACAACTGCTTTAGTATATTGGCAGGCTAGAAGGGTATTAATGCCCATGCTTGAAATATTTGTATGTATGCATTAATATTGTGTCCTCCTCCTCAATATAATGCAGTAAGTAACTTGTATATTTCCTGATTTGTCTGTGTCACAACTTCTTCTTGTAACGTGACTGAGATGGCAGCAAATGTATAAGCTCTAATCTTGCATATGTACAAATGGGCCTTAAAATTAACATAACATTGCCCCAGACATAATAATAAATAATTCCTTATTATAGCTTTTGCATTCCAGATAGCTGAAGGTAAGACAGTTGGCTGTCCTCAATATTTCAAGTAATCTGGTCAAATGGCAATGTTCCAGAAGTGTTCCTAACTAGACATTGGTCTGAAAGGGAAAAATAGATAAATTAAGGCTTGCAAAACTTATTAAAAAAGCAGTTTATATCAAGGATATAAATTCTTCTTTTTATAGATTGCATGGTTATAACCTGGCAGGGTTCACCATATACTGGGGAGACAATGTGTTTTTTGGGGGCTGCTGATTTTCTTTTTTTAATACACAGGCAGGGTCAACCAGATTCCTGTGGTCTGTGTGTTTTGGGGGGCTGTTGATGACTGCCCGCAGTTCTGGTCTGGAATGTTTAATGTTTTGTGGTATCATGTATCACTAACAGAAATGACATTATACATTTAGATATCTACCCGTATTGTATTATATTTTATTTATTTCAGTTTGTTAACTGGGGTAGAACACTGGTCTCTTTGGGCCATTTTACAGATTTCGCCCAGGAAATTAAAATAAAGTACAGCCTACAAAACTGGTATTACAGCATGACAGAAAAATAACAGAGTCCGTAAACGTATAATATAAATTCATTCTGAAATGGTAAAGAGAGGGAAGGAGATGAGATGTTTGTCATTAGTAATATAGTAGAGAGGTAAAGAGATACAGGTATTTATAGGGAGAATACAAGTGTGTGAGAAATTAGTTGTGCCTATCAGCTAACAGTATGTCAGTTTGGACATGGTAGAAGGGCGGTAGGACAGAAAGTTGAATATAAAGTATTTTACATAATTATTGCCTACTCCATTAAGATTTTTATGTCAGAAGCTCAGAAGACTGTCACATTTTTTGAAATCTGTGAAATGTAATTCTTTCTTTGGGGGGGAGGGGGTAGGCTGCAACCTGTAGATAATTTAATACAGCAGCATCCAACTGTCACATTATCTAGCTTATTTCTTAAATTTTATCCACAGTTTCTTTAGATTCTTCAGCAAAAAAGGTGCTATTATGAATGTTCTGAGATCCAACTTTTAAAACAGATGTTTGGAATATTATAAATCATCACAATAAATTTAATTTATGTAAGCAGCTGTATAATGGCATTGTGGATAGAGTGCCTAATGTTTACAGCTCCTGTACTGTGAAGGTCGGTACTTCTCATTCTGCATGTACAGCAGTGTTACTGATTAGGCTGCATTTGACAACAGTGTGGGTCAGGACTCATATCTCTCAACCAGTATAATTTTGGTAGAGCACTGATTACATTTAATAGCGTCTTCATTTTTAAAAGAGTTTATTGTCCTCTTGTTTGAAGTCAGGAAATACTTCAGTGAGTCACTGTGAATTCTACTTCAGTGAGTCACTTTGCTAAATACTGGACCATTCACCCTTTAGTGATGGCCAAAATTACTAGTTACTTTTCGGAGACAGGACGCCTTATAAATAAACCACCATGACTGAGCGAGGATCCAAATCTCACAGTTTGTAGTGACACTATTAGGATGGTGTCTACACTGTCTACGCCAAATGTTGCTTGTGCTTCAAGCAGTAATGTTGCAGATGAGCCAGATGGTGCTATGGAGGTGGAAGCCTTACAAAGTATTGCTTCTGCTTCATGTAGTAATGCCATTCATGAAGCTGCTGGTGACACAGACTGGCCTGGCTGTTGCACTTTGGACCAGAAAAAATGACTACTGCAGTATTGCAGTAATTACAGCTGGCTGTCGATTTGCAATAAGAAACTTGGATTTAAAACATGCCATAGTGTGGGGGTCTTGGTGTAGAGACTAAGAAGGGTCTCAAAATTGCAAAGGAACGGACCAATGACTCAATAATTTCCTTTGATGAAAGCTGACAGTACCAGTTAACATCCCTGCAAAAAAAATAAAAAATATTCTACCACAAAGAATCTGTGAGTCACAAAGCTGCCACAAAGCTTCTTGAAGAAGCAGACAAACAGATTCTGGAGCAGATGGTTTGGAAGGTCCAGGCAAAAGAAAAAACTGTCATGATGATGAACAGTTTTCACACTGCCTATAAAGTGGTGAAAGAAAACCAAAGCTTTTATAATTTTAAGTCTGAAATTGATTTACAACAACTAAATGGAGTTGATATGAGATGCATTCTTCATTCTAGTAATGCATGCATCAACATCGTTAATCACATAAGCGATGAAATGAGAAAAATTCTTACAAAATAGATTGTCACATACAGTAGCAAAATATCATTAATTATTGATGATTCAACGATGCTGAGCAACAAATCGACGCTCATTGTTTATGTTCGTACCTGTCTTGCTGACAGTGGAATTAACTCAGCAGTAAATTTATTTTTGGACTTAATTGAATTGCAAAACACATCAGAAGGGAATTTTAATTCTTTGCTTGAGTGCCTTAAATCTCATGGTTTAACAGAGAATTACCTGAAATGTAACTTGGTTTGTGTTGCATGTGATGGTGCAGGTTTTATGCTTGGATGTAAAAGTGGTATTAAGAAGCTAATGACAGACAAGTTTCCATCAGTTATCTTTTGGCACTGTATGAATCACAGATTGGAACTTTCTGTTGGGGATGTAATCAAATAAGTTTTGGGCATTAACAGCTTTAAGGCATTCCTTGATAAGCTGCATGTGCTATACCATTCCTCACCAAAAAATAACAGAGAATTACAGAGTCTATATTAGAATGCTGAAACCTCACTTACGTGAATCCTGAAAGGCCGACACATGCACAGCGAACCACAAGAACACCGAATATCCTTAAGGGTGAAATTCAAAATATTGAATTGCCATGGTTGGCCAACTTCACCACCCGTTATGTACTGCCTACCCAAAGAAAATAAATATGAATGTATTACTATATATGTACTTACCTTAACCCGCACCCTAACCCTAAGGTCAGTAACTATTGCACATTTACGTTAGGGAGCTATACCAGATAAGGGAATCTCCTACTGACATTTTACCTCACTAAACATGGTGTGGACAACTATGGCTGTTCGGTATTTTGAATTTCACACTTAAGGACGTTCAGTGTTCATGTGGTTCGCTGTTTATGTGTCAGCCTTTCGAGATTCGCGTAAGTGAGGTTTCATCATTTTAATATAGACCCGAATTACATATATGTGCAAAAGAGCTGGACACTTAGATGCTAAAAATTAGTCGAATTTTAAGCACATGATGGGTGGCATCAAGTTACCGTACCAGTCTGCAGTTTGGGAAAAGTATGAAGTTCTCATCAAACATTTTACGGAAGCCAAACAATGTCCATCACATGATCATATGGAGCAGTGTATGTATGAGCATTTGCAAAGAAAAATCACGTCAACAGAGTTTGTGCTAGATCTTGGCCTAATGTGTGACACCGTTCAAGAACTGTCAGAATTAAGCTTGGAATTGCAAGATCGCAACATCGATTTGTACAAAGCAAATGAAAAGATACAAATATTCATTCAAGTTTTCAAAGAAAGGCAAATAAATCCAGGTCACTATTACGAGATTGCTACAATGGGCTGTGCAAAATCTCCAGTTCAGCGGGGTATTGCTTCACAGTAAGGATTGCAAAAATGATCCTCCAATTGATCCAACTGTGTTTTACACAAAACTTCATGAATCAATGTCTAGAAGGCTACTTGACTGTGACAATGCCATATTTGCACAACAGGCACGCATATTTGATCAAAAGCAATGGCCCAAGGATGTACATAATCATTTAAACTTTGGTGAAAAGGAAATTAGGGACATCTGTAGAAAACTACAGTTATCACAAATAGATGCAATTTATCGATTTCGTCAGTACCTCATTGAAAAACAGTCCAAAAAACTGCATCCACTATTGCATGCTCTTAGTTGTATTACAGTTTCATCAAGTGAGTGCGAACGTGGATTTTGAAAATTAATCTAATTGTTACTCCAATAAGAGCCTCATTACTTACAAGAACTGTTTCTGCACTTCTCTTCATATGACTGGTTGGCCCTCCACTCACATGCTTCGATCCTGCAAGATACGTTAATTTGTGGCTGTTACAAGGATGAAGATCGGCCATTGACACTTAAAGCAAAGAACGAATTAGGGAGACTTCATTTGATGAAAACATGCAATAAGTTTGGAATTTTCTTTAAAACTCCATCAGCTTAAGGAATAAGGACTGATTGTTTTATGGGACTACATAACTTTTTTGTAGGAGGTAGAGGTCATTATTAACGTGCAGTTGATATTCTTCAATTTTGGAAATTCTGTAAAGCCTGATACTATGCAATACTTATCTGCGACATGATATCTTCAGTAATGACAATTAAGTGAGAGCAATCAGTACTGGGTGCATACTGCTTTAAATTTTCCATGTGACTGGGGCTCTTCATATTTCAGATCATTCACTAATCATACTGTATGTTACATATCTCCATCTTTTCACCTGAGATTGTCATTATTTGTGCCATTAATTATATGTCTGTTTCAGTGTGAATTATCGTGACTCTATCCTGACAAATATGTGTGCTTTCTGCTCCTTACACTCATTCTACCCTCTGTTCGCCACTTCCCAGACAACTATAGAATGAATACAGACAGCAGAAGCAATCATTTTCCTGTACTCTAAAGTCTTGAGGATGCCCATTCTTAGCATGAGAAATAGGACGTGCATCTTAATTTCTTGGATCAAGAATTCTGGAGAAAACAAGAAATGAGGGGACAAAAGCTGAAAATCAGGGACAATTTCTTAAATATTACTCTAATTCACAAAAATGATTATGACATTGAAGATTTGGATTATGATCTGATCTCCAATCATAACCTCTTTATAATATTTTTCAGACATGGCTGTCAAGGGGTGCACCTTGAGAGTAAAGCTTGAGAAGTGAATCTTGGCATCCAATATTATCATAAAATTTACATGATGATGAAAGTATAACACTAAATATCTAGGACGGGACCACGACCATGTAAAGGGGGGATCCAGACCCTCAACCTTCAGTCTCAGTCTGTGAGTTGGCCACAAATATCTCTGTGTTGGCTATGCTGAGACATTGCACAGAAATTATATCAAAGCTTTTCGGTAATTCAGGCATCCAACTATCTCAGTGAGATCCTTGCTTGGGTTCTGCGTAAGGACTAAACAGTAATTCATAAGTACAGCCCTTACTATCCCACACATGGATTGCCCATAACTGTACTGAAGGAACCTATTTAGGGGTTATACAGTCAAAAGAAAAAAGAATGAGAAAATTGACAACCCTAGCAAGTGCCCTTGTAGAAACTAAAGCGACTAGACAATAAACCATTACTTAAAGATATACTTGAGGAGGGGGGCTTCATTGCAAGATAATCACAGATTGGGAGGCTGTCTTCAAAAAGCTATCTCTAACCAAGTTGAAAACCTTCTCAAAGTCAACTAAAACCACCAGAGCAAGCTCAACTATCCCCTGCAGTCTTGATGTAAAGAAGCACTGCCCTTAAGAGATCCTCAATTTACCAAATTAGTACAAACCCAGCCTGTGTGGGAAAGATACATTTTGACAGAAGAGATTTAATCTGCTATGCTAGGACTTTAACATATACATAAAGTTCCACATTAATAAGAGAAACCAGGCAATGGTTTGCAACCAGTGACCACTGAGGAATCTTTCCTGGGTTTAGAGATAACCAGTATTATGGTAGATGTACAAGAGAAGGTTAATCATCCTGCAAGTCTGGAAAGATCTAAAAATATTCAACAACACATGGAAAATTTGATACAAGGTTTTTATACAGTTACCCCATCCACGTCACAGGCTTCTCCACAAGGCATACCATCTATCACCTTGCACACCTCCCCTTGATAAATTGTAGAGAGAATTCTGCTCCACTTTTCCAGTGACAAAAGAGAGTTCACTCTGTCAAAGAATTCACTCATCTTACTTTCACAATCATCAAGCAAAGGACTTCTAAGTAAAGTTGCTCATAGAAGTGATGGAACTCTGCATTAATTCATATTTCCCCAGTGAGCATAACCTGTTTGCCAGTCATCCTGCTATGGATATCTGTTGCCTGTAAGCCTTGACCTTTTGTCCAGAAACTTGCCAGGCCTTTCATCATCATGCCATGCCCTCATTTTGGTTGTTTCTAAATACAGCTGTGGGATTTTTGCAACACAGTACAAGTACACTTGATGATTTTTCAATTTCAAATTTTAAAGCGTTATATGATATACTGAATACTGAGATATTTCATTTGGATCCACATGAATAAAAGATATAACAAGAGCTCTTCAAAACAAAATAACTGTCTGGGACAGGTGGACCTGTCGGCACAAGGATAATGCAGGACTGCAGGTAAAATTTAAGATTACTGTTCACTATCATGCTTAATAATTTGCTGTGAGAAGTGACTTCAATTGTTGCATTATTAACAGAGAATATTTTATTTATTTTTTCATGAAAGAGGATTTGCAGAAAAAAAGAGGTATGGGGGGAGTCTGGGCAGGGGTGGGGGGCTGAGCAAAGTAGGGGTTGACCCAAATGATATAACATATGCGTACCTCCACCTCTTTGCTTACTAAAAAAGCCCTGGTCATATGTATTCTGTTTTATTTGTCCATGCCTTCCCTGCGGTATATTTTTTAGCCCTGCATCTCCCCAGTAAATATAAATTCTGAGATAATTGTTCCTCAGTAAAAGGAAAATCAGCCCTTACAATTACTGCCACTGACCAGTCTGCACTGTTTTACCACACAATTTTTTATTGCCCAAGTCATCAACTTTGGGTGGTTTAGTTATAAAAGTAACTTTGGAATTTCTTGTAATCAACAAACAAACAAACAGAATAGCACAGTTTGTTCATTTGCTTAAAAATATAACACGTATGTTTTCCTTATATATGCAATGCATCTCACAGCAGTTTTGAAATGATATCTGTTCATTGTGTTAAAAAGGGGCTAACAATGGTTTAGTGATATTACACAAGGGTTTACTAGTCAAAACATCTAGTTATATATTTTATTAGCATATCTAATCTGGACTATGACAGTTTAAATTAATATAATTATATTTTTTAACATGAACCAAGTAAAGTTTATGTGAAGAAATTAATTTTCTCAGCATGAAAAATGACTATAAGGACTTGCCACATCCAAAAATAATTCATTTTATGGTGATAAAAACAGCAATTAGGCCATTCTGTCAGATATGGATGAGAAAAAAAAATCCACTAGAGAACAGCAACATTAGCAAAAGCTGAGAAGATAAAAAGTGTTTTAAAACATATTTCCTTACTATGACTTCACTACAGATTGTTAACTTCGTACAACAGGAAACAAGCTGCACAACCTAATGAGGGATTTTATTATGCAGTATCATTTCAGTATAAGGCACACTAAAGTCGGATTTAGCCTAATCATGTAATATGGTTTACAACAATGAAGCACATTTTTAAAGCACAGTGGTTTCCTTTAATCATGTCTGGACATGAACATTCATTGTTATGGCATTCTTTTAACTGTGGCTTACCACACTAAATTGTATTTCGCTATAATATTTTCATGGAAATCGATGTTTTCTGGTCAAAACAATTAGAATATGGGTTTGACATGGACACGTTTGGTAAAGAGGTAGAGAAATATAAACATTGGCAACTTCTGTGTAGTTATTTCTGTGAGCTTCTTTCACATCTTAAGTGCAGAAACAAGATTTATTTATGTACATCACTGCTCTTAAAATTATATTAATCCCATGTTTATGTCATTAGGAAATGTATTTTAATCCCGTGTTCTATGTTTGTAGGGAAAGTATTCCACAAGTCTGCCACCATTTTTATATGGATGTTCATACATTTGTCTCTGACTGTAAAACAGCCATATTGTCAGTGAAAAGCCCACATTTTTCTCTGTTTATCTCTCTGTGGATTACTAGGCTAACTGGCTTTGTAGGCCATTTTAAGCCTAGCCAATTACCCTATGTGAGAATCTAACCATGTGCCTTGTGTCTGCAAGGTAAACACCTTAACCATTACACCAACCTCCCACCCTGTGCTTAAGAGTAAAAAGGGTGATTATTTTACTGTTTTATTCACTTGTATGTGTTTTGAAAAAGAACTGTTTCACATACTTCGTCAACATGGTCTAGTATGGTTTAAATGTTGATAAGGCAGATAAAGCAGCCCTTCCAGAAAGTACTGCAAATATGATACAAGTCACTGGGTGTTACCTGGCTACAATGCACAGATTTGTCACTTTTGCTCTGGTAAGCCACTACAGTTATTTCTAGAATTAGGTCCTCTTATCCTTTCTGATAGCTGCATAGATCTGCATTTCTTCTGACCAATTTCCCATGCTTTTTTTCTGCAGGAAAAGAACTAACATGTGGAGTTAGTCTATCCTAGCACTGTGCATGCTTCCTGGCTTGTGGTACCCTAATCTTACTACCATCTGAAACTGTGTTTGTCGTTTGCACATTAGAATGTGCTATCTTTACTACACCCACTTTTCTAGATTTATTTATGTATTGTCATGGTAGAAGTGCATTCCTATGTTTGTGACAGTTTCCTTCCGACTATAAGTTCCATAGATATGTCCTGTATCTGTATATTGTACCCAAAGGACCCAGCTGAAGTCTTGATTCATTCTCTGCTTCTGTTTCCTTGACAACAGCTACGTATAGCCTGTTATTATCCATTCCTGGTGTCTCATTTCTGTCACCGTGCTTCCACTGCTGGCTATCCAGCCAGTAAATGAGATCAACTAATTATAACAAGGGTGTTACTATGTTAATTCAATATGTTGTTTAACTATCAGACACCAGCCACTGGCTTTTACGAAGTGTGGGAACACAGTGGGTATAGATTTTACTCAGCATTTCTAAATGGTCTGGAAAGCTTGCCCTTGGAACTCATTTGACTTCTAATAATGTTTAATCATCTGTACAGCTCCACAACTGGCAGTCAGTTCATCATGCTTAAGCAATGAGATCTTACGTGGGGAGCGGTGAATGATCCAGGCCGCTCCAGACAGTGGAGCTTTTTTTGGGTTCAATTTTTAGCATCACTTTCTCTATCACATTAAACAAGTCACAGTGTTGTGTTGCGTGTCTCTGTGTTATATAAAAGGCAAACAGGTAAGATGAGTATATGTTCCTGTCACTTCACCGTCATACTGCCACTTCAGTGCTAGGCACAGACACTTAATTGTAGGAAAAAAAAGTACAAGAAATTCAGTTCGCCTGTCTGAGCATTCTAAGAAAAGAAACTGTAATTTAGTTTTCCACCTCTTCAGGCAGGAATATGCATCGGAAGCATATCATATTGGTGATATTGTTACCACAGCATGACATATGTACATGGCAGCTGAGGGATTTGATACTACAAATACACAATACATATTTCAGCTGGACAGCCACACAGGTGACATAATAAGTGTACACTGCACAAGCAACATATTTGTAATACATGCACAGAAAGTCTTGCTTATGCATCCAGAGATAAGGATTTCCTCATCTCCAGGGAGAAAACAGTACAATAGGCATTGTCTTTATTCTCTGCCCAGCATGAAAAGAAAAAAAAAAAAACAGGACTTGCAACACTCCACAGGCAGCAATACAGCAAATGACTGTAGCTGGTCATCTCTGATACCAAGAAATACGTTTAGATGGCCAATGTAACATCATCTCCCAGGAGACATAACATACTTACAGCTGACCGTTACACTTTTTTTAATCTGCTCTTTATTCTTTGCTTTTTTATTCTTCATAAAGACTCTTTTTTATGTGGTATATGTGAACTTTGAGCAAGAATATCAAATTAACCTTAAGATCATAAGCTTATATATATTCTTCTGGCCCAAAATTTATAATCCACTGTTTAGTCATAATGTCTGAAAATAATTTTCTCTGAATGTATAAATCTTGTATATATTGAGCATATTATATCCCATTGTGTCTTCTAAAACCAGTATAATACAGCAGGGCTTTTATTATTATTTTATTATTATTATTATTTATTACACAAATTATCCTCTGTCTTTTTGTTTTATCTTTCTCCTTTTCCTTTTTTTGACAATTTCTCCAATTTGTCTTCACCTTCGCCTTCTTTGAGCACTTCTGTAATAGTTTCCCCATTACTTTCCCATGTTTCCAGCAGTTTACATCTATTTTTGAGCATTGCACACCTACAGTTTGTTTCAAACAACATCTCAGTTTTATCAAATCTTTATTGCTAACATTACATTCAATTTTCTCTCTTCCATATTTGACCAGCTTCATTAATAAGTTAATTATCTCCACAGCATCAGATTTATTTTTAAATGTCACACTATTATGTTCATCCTTATTTTGTACTTCAGTTTGGTCTCAATTGACCCCAAAATGTCCACTTTTCTTTCTAGCTTTTCTGCTGTTTATGCTTATATGCTATACCCCTTCATACATTGAAAGCATCTTTGTTTTAGGTATTCAGTAATTAAATGACTGAAGTTGTCACAAAATGCAAGTTGTGTGCTGGTTCCAGTACCTTAATATTCCCTTTTTGTTGATTAATATCAGAAATACTTGCTAAATGATACATTTCTGGTCTTTAATATACAAAGAAACTCACTTTTAACAACTAGCTGTCACGGGTAATATTTGACATACAAAGAAATTCATTATTGTTTTCAATGCAAGTTAATATCTTGATTTGATATACCATCCATTCTAAACTCCGTGATCATTATTTTACTTTATTATAAAGTTGTTCTTTACAAAATTCTTGCAAAATAAATTTCTGGCATTTCCCTATATTCCATTATCAATTTACTAGCTAACTGAAACATTGCATTGCAGTTTTTTTTTTTAAATTTTTTGTGCCAAAACTCCAGCTTGCACTACATGTCAAACCAATCAATTCCTGCTTAACATCACTTTATTTTAAACCTGCTTCAGACTGCACAGCATTCACAGAAGGTAAATTGGCCTCTGAAATACCTCCCAACTGTTTTCAGTTGCCATAACCACACAGGTGTCCTCCTTCTCCACAATGTCTAAAGGATATTTTTGTCAACTAAGTCCCTTCAGCAAGGAATTTCATATACAGGCTCTTCTCATTCAAATAAGTCAGTTCATCATTTTGCAACCCTCATAATTATAGAGAAGCAGCTTAGGTGTCAGCATTATTGTCATTATAAAAATTATCCCCCTTCTCCTGCACACCTCAAAATGAGCAAGCAGCGTTTATGTCTGCATATTAATTCTTTGCTGCAAAAATTGTGTTACAGTGGTTCTCTTCATTTATTTGTTTAATAATTCTTTATTTAATTTAACTCTGTAAGCAAACCAATTCTAAAACCCTTTCCAGCAATGTGTTAGGCCATAATGGGAGATAAACCAATAACAAACAAAGAATAAATTTATACTAACTCTTGTGAAAACGACGACGTGGGAAGTAAATAGCATTATGAAACAGTAGGTAACCTCATGGGTACATACCACTCTTTATTAAGTAGTATAAAGCAGAAGAAGAGAACAATCTAATAGGAATAAAAAACTGAAGTGTGTTCGACAGCACTGCATTAATACCATAAATGACTGAAGCAGTAACTATTAACCTTATATCACAAAAAAAAAATCTGTGTTGTGATTAAGACATTGGACATGTATCCCACATGCCAGTTGACACACATCTCAATTATATGATGAAATGAACTAAAAAATATAATTTTAGTATTAAATTCAGCCAAGTAAATTGAATGTGATTTATAATACTTACAAGTATATCATATCAAGATGTAGAAAAAAAAAAGGTTATGCCGCTTGGAGTCTAGTGTTCATAGTAGATTGGAAAATGATGGCTATAGTTTAAAAAATAATTAGCCTATGTCTCTTAAGTAATTGCATTTGTTTACATTCACAGTATAAAACTTCAGTTTATTTTTACATTTTGTTAGATAACGAATCTGCCTGATTTCAGCCAGTAAGCAGCCCCACCATGCTGGTGCTAATGTAGACCTAATCAGCAGCAGGGCTGCTGACCTCTAAGTAAATATGGTGAATCTCTTGCACAGAGTTTATATTTCAAATGGGGACAATATATTTCATGCAATAATTTAATAGCAAGGGTACTGAAAAGAATCAATGTTCTAACAGTAAATGGTAATCAGTGACATTAGCTTTTGTTAGTATAGTGGCACTCCCCATCATTGGCAAAATTAATTTGTGTCTATTTTTGGTTGTTCGTATTAGTGAAGCATTTGCATAATACTATACGAGTATGCATGGGAAGTTATGTTCAGCTCTGTAAATCAACAAATTGAAAGCAGTGGGTATAAATGCTTGGTGTATAAACCAGTTATATATTTTTGCATGACACCTCATATGTATCAAAACATTGTTTATTATTTGTAGTTGCAGCCAGTGATATGCTGACAAAGTCAGTATTTGTAATAGAACAATGTTTTAGCCACTTAGGGGTATGAATCAGCGCAATCTTAGATTTAACTGTATGCACTACTGATGTGTTAGCTATCAGCCTGTTCCACAGTAATTGAAAGGTGTACTGGAACACCTTGGTAAAGATAATAAAGTTTGTGCCTCCTTTGGAAATATCAACATTATCTGCATAAGGCAAACAGTTGATTTGTGCAAGACCCAAGGTCAAGTCATTAACAAATACTGGCATCAGGAGTGGGCCTAGTACTGAACTTCAGGGCACACATGTAGAAATATTGATTGTTTTAGACTGTGCAGTAATCATCATTACACTATATTCTCTTCTCATGAGGTAATTTTAAAAAGTAAGATAACTTTTGTAGTAGAATACTATGATTTTCATTCTCAAAGGAATATTTTATTTCAAGTAATTTGGAAGCAGTTAGTTGAACAGTTAGTTATAAATTTTGCTGATAAAAGATAAAGAAGTCAAAGTGCTATAGGGATGGCATATGTGCTGTTTATTTGTCAGAAATATCATTCTTGTTAAAGTTATTTGTTTATAAATAATACTTTTAAGAATTTTAAGTAGTAGGCTCAATATAGCACCTGCTGTTGATGGGTTATGGACCCTGGGTATAAGATGTATTAGAACATGTTTAAGACAATAACGGATAGTTCCTGAGGTAGGAATAAGATGAAATATGAAAGGGGCTAATGAGTATAATTCTATCCAGCATTAAGAGTTTTGGATGAATGGCAGGGAAACTTGCACGCATCTACAGTAATGTTTGATTAGCAGTACTTACATCTTAAAACAGCTGATTGCTTAAAGAAGGAAGGTACCGCTCTACAGCTGCTATTAAAACAGGCACAATGGCCTAGGGGAAATGCATTGTGTTCCTTAAGATTATTTACCACGTTTTGGTTTAGGACCCAACCTGTTGCTGCTTAAGGAAATATTTTACTAACTGCAATATTTATAAGAGTTTGACAACATTTACCTCGATGTCCAATCTTAACCTCTTGCATCACCTTAATGTAAATCATTTCTAGAATCTTTGCTTAGCATCTTATTTCTCTTTTAGAAGTTGTGCATTAATTTTGCTTGTTGTCATAAGTGGGGTAATCCATGGTGTAGCATTACCTCTTTCTCTCGTTTTTTCAAGGCTTTAGTCTATTTTGGATGGCCGGCAGTAGACTAGTGAAGATATATGATACAGACCGGGGATACGTACAAAGCAGCCGACTAGTTCAAATGAAGATAATTTGTTCAGAGCAGGTTGTAATATTTGGGCTAAGTATTATTTCTGGTAGTATTTTTGTGTGCTTTAAAGGGCCAGCTTATAATAACTGGACAGTGATCAATAAGTCTATTAGGCAGAACATATAATTAATTCATATTGCCAATGAAGTTAGTGAATATGTGACTATAATGTCTAGGATGGAAGAATGATTTAATTTCCAAAGAAGTAGGGGAATTCACCTGTTTCCCTGACCAAATTCATCCTAGTCAGTATGACTACCACCTTGTGTTTCCCATACAAATAGGTCAAAGGTCTAGTGGAACTAATCCAGTAAATGAAAAACATAAATAAACTCTAATGTCTGTCACTATTTATTGACCATAAGCCTTCATATTTTACTAGAAAATCTAAATGTTATGAGGTACTTAACAAACATCTGAAGCAAAATTCAAGAACATTACACAATATCAGAAGTAAATGAGTCTACCTTCTTATGCAAAGGACACAGGGCAAAGAAATGAATGTGCTGAGTAAAGGTGATTAGCTATTGATAAGTCAAAAAAGTGGAGGTGATTCTGTGCTCTATACCTGAGAACAATAATAAATTTTATTGCAGAAATGAATGTGTTCCTGGAGTAGCATTAATGACAGCTTTGGGGGACATTTCTTTAATTTCAACCAGCAAAGGGAGAATATTGACAATTTAGCCTGTTACACAACATACTGAAGACATGACTGTACTCAGCCCAGGATGCACTCCCTTTCTGGAAGTTTTACTTTGTTCTTGTGTGCGAACTCAAGTAAAGGAAGCAAAAAGTTGTATAAAGGGCATTATAATTTTATCTGTAGCTTGTTTCAAGTGAGAACTGAAGAATAATTTCAGAAAATAATCGCCTCACTCAAGATGTTACTGATAGCACTGAAATGCATCAACAGTTGCATCCCTTGGATTAGTACAGAAACAAAGGCAAATACCAGATGCTTTGGAAAGCTTATCGTAAATGATATTAGCAGTGAGTTTCTATATGTGGATAAGAATTATGCAACGGCTGATGGTACAGGACAGCACACCCATCAAACCAGCAGATATACTATCTTTCATGTGAAATTTCAGCCAGATTTAGATATTGCAAGATGATAAGAATGTCAGACATACTTATAGTACGTCTGTGTTTCTCTGTACAATTAACCTAATTTACAAGTATTCTAACATGGAGAGTTATTTCAAGTCTTTCCTTTTACTTCCCCCATCATCCATGTTTTGTAACATCTACAAAGAGATTTGTCTTGATCTCAATTTTATTACGTATGCCTGCAATGCACACAAAATGAATGTGATGAAGAGTGTAAAAACCAGGTCCAACCCTGCAGGGCCCTGTTAGCTGATTTGCTTACTCATGATTATGAACCTCTCACAACAGCTCTCTTAAAGTACCTGCATGTAACCTAGTCAAAAACTTTGCTGACATCTAGGTGGATGACATCTGCAGGTACTGCATCATCATGTATTCCTGCAATCCAGTGTAATACTGGATCTCCTTTGATTAACAGCTCCTTCTGGCCAAAAAAATATGTCAGCTGTTTTCTAGGAGACTGTTTTACTCTAGGAAAACAGTCTATTTCCTCAAGTTACTTATTCATGATTGTCTGAGTGATTTTCCATGCTATCAGCAAAACAAAAAACGTCACTGGGAACTGCTGCTGTGCAAATAATTATAAAATATTTATTAAGACACAAGAGATATCAAAATGAGCGCTTTCGGGCAAAACCCTTCATCAGACAAAGTGCTCTAACAAACCATACATTTTTAAAAAATACATCCACCAATCACTATTCAGTAGAAAGCCCGCCTTTTCCTATGGGTTGACTTGAAACAAACAATTCATTATTAAAAACACATTGCTACCAATCTTTACTTAATAAAAAGCATGCCTGCTTTTAAGTGTTGGCTTCAAGGGTACCATATCATTCAGCCCAGGTTTAATATGGGCTGTTAGATCTAAGATCAATTTCGATTCTATAGCTTCTGTTTTCAACCTGATATCACCACCTCTCTTATTAAGAAACACATTAGCAATCACCCTAAACTTAAAACTATGTGTGGGATAATCCTTGACATGATTATATAATGCATTATGCTCATCACAGTTCCTGATGGACGAAAGATGTTGCAGAATCCTAACTTTGAGCATATTGTTGGTCTTACCAACGTAGTATCCTGAACATGATGTGCAATCGGCCAGATACACCACATTAGTAGTCCTGCAGGTGGCTCTCCCCCTAAGAGGAAAACTCTTCCCTGTGGATGGGTGTATAAAAACTGTCTCCCTGTTGACGTAATTACAAGCCTTGCAGCTCCCACAAGGAACAGTGCCCATGGACCTAGGTAGGCACGTGACATCATTATTACCCCTATCGTGACAGAGTATATCTTTTAGGTTCTTGTTCTTCTTGTAACTAAACTGTGGGACATCCCCTACTTTATCATTCAAACTTCTATCACTTGTAATGATGTTCCAGTTCCTCTTAATGATGTCACATACCCCTTTGATGTTACTGCCATAGGTTAACGTCACTCTGGGTTTGGTATTCCTCCTCCTATCTTTGTTCTGGTAGCTGTTCTGATTGCTATTGTTACCCTCTAATCTCATGGCGACATCAAGCCATGGCTTATACTTACCCTGTCTGTTCTCACTACCTCTTACTACTGCTGCTTCCACTAAATCATATCTATACCCCCTATCCTGAAAACATTCTTTCAAATTTACTATCTCTCTCTCAAACTGCTCATCCATTTGACTGACCCTGGAGATCCTACCTACCTGCCCTTCCACTATGTTGGAAAAAGTGAATCTAGGGTGCATGCTGTCAAAGGAGAGCAGTGAGTAAAGATTGGTAGCAATGTGTTTTTAATAATGAATTGTTTGTTTCAAGTCAACCCATAGGAAAAGGCGGGCTTTCTACTGAATAGTGATTGGTGGATATATTTTTTAAAAATGTATGGTTTGTTAGAGCACTTTGTCTGATGAAGGGTTTTGCCCGAAAGCGCTCATTTTGATATCTCTTGTGTCTTAATAAATATTTTATAATTATTTGCACAGCAGCAGTTCCCAGTGACATTTTTTGTTTTGCTGATTTATCTTTCTTACTGAACTGGGATTTGGCTAAGCACAAGCTTTTTTGGATTTTCCATGCTAATATGGTCATGTTTGTCTGTTGTTTCTTGATTTTTTAATTTCACCTTCCCCTTTACAAGATCATCACAGTTGCTGTTTTCCATTGTTCATGCACTTCAGTAATCTGTTGAGTAACTCCATCAAGGGATCCACTGTCATACTAGATATATTCCTGAGTAGTCCACAACTCAGCTCAAGAGACCACCATAACTTCTCATTCCTTACTACAGCCATTTCCTATTTCATTTTCCCCCTCTCTATCTTGATGTCTGCCCACTGTTCTCCGCACATTTTCCTAGCACCCTAAAGCATCTCACCCAGACTTTTATTTCCTTGCTGCTGAAGTTCTTTAGTACCTGAGCTTATTCCCCGTCATCTGCAATCTTCAGCCTACCCTTATTTAGCATGGCCATGTATACCTGCATCTTCCTTCTTAATAAAAACCTTTATTATACTTTGTGATCCAGTTTACTAATTCTTTTCTGATTTGTAGTTTTGGTGCCCTCACCTCCTTAGTTGCCTTCTGCTTGTTTCCTTCTTTTTCCACCTCCCCACCCATTTGTCTACCTCTTGTACATATTCCTGCTTGCCACAATTTACTTTACATTCTTATATAACCATAATGGTGTTCTTTTCTTTAGTGTTCTCTTTGTTTGGCATGTTCCTCAAGCTATTGATTGTAGTCCTGAGTTCGCCTTCCCTAATCCATTTCCATGCTGAGTTGTCTCCCTCAATATTCCTCCAGTCATTTAACGTACCATTGTTTAACTCCCTTAGCTCAGAAGTTTAATTTAACCCTTGGATGTTGTACACTATATCCTTCCCCCTTTGTGCCTTATCCTCCATAACTGTTGCCTAGCTCATAGGTTCATAGGTTCATACTAGGCTATCTGCCCTAGGGCATTTATAAGCCTGGCCAGAGTATGTTTGGCTTTCGCCACACATTTTAAATTAATTTTGCTATGCCCTTTTTCGAGGTTAGTATACTGTGCCTCTGTCTAACAGTGACACAAAAGTGATACCCGGGGTAAACCTACGATCTTCCATCCACTCATCAAGATTCCTCTTGAAGAGAGTCAATGAGGGACTCTGCGTAACCTGGACTGAGATTTTATTCCAGAGTGAAGGGAGCCTCTGGGTTATGAATCTATCCCTCCAACATGTCCTATTTATTTCAGTGCTGAGGTTCAAGTCTCTCGAGCGTGTAGCTTGATGGGATTTGGATTTTTTGAGGTGCAGCATGTCCCTTAATTCCAGGTTGGACATGGCTTTATACGTCAGGCACAGGTCACCTCTGAGCAGGCAGTATGCCACTGAGCAGAGCTGGAGTTTCTTTAACCGGGCAGCATATGGCATCTGTTTGAGCCCTTTGATCCTCTTGGTGAGGTACTTTTGGGGTCTTTCCAGTTGCTGCAGGTGTTTGGTAAGGTACATCCCAAAAGGGGTATTGTACTCAATTATGGGCCTGATGAGGGATGAGTAAAGAGGCACGATGACCTCCCCTAATCTAGATGTGAATCCCTTCATGATTAGGTGGGCTATATAAAATGTTTTTCTAACCACTTTGGCCACGTAGTTGTCAAATGAGAGATTGCTATCAACTTGGGTCCCCAGGTCCCTAATTACTTCTTCTGTACTTAATGGATTACCACCTAGTGGTGTATTCACTAGAATACTCTGAACCCTGCTGCCTTGATCAGGTCCATGTTCAAAATGTCTACTTTTCTGTTATAACCCTGCACCAGGTAGCTGAACAGCTCATGTTCCAAGACACTGATAAATCCCCATTCCCCCTCTATTATGATTCACATCCCCAGTGAGAGTAATTGTTCCATTCCTCTTGTTTCACTCATTTATTCTCTGCATCAGTATATCTGAGTTCAGCATAATTCAGACATTAGAAGTTGCTAACCACTGTCTATTTTTGGTGAGTCATCCTTCTACTTTGACCTATCAGGGGAGGGGGTTAAACTGTAACACTCCATCTGTACTCTGCAGCTCCATGTACCGTAAGTGCAAGATATTTGCCTAAGTCTGACCCTGAACACATAATTATATCATTGATTGCTTAGTATCCCTCATCTCTTTAACCTCACAATCAACACCCTCCCTTATGCAGGCTGGCATTCCTCTTCAGTTCCTTCCTTTTCTTATATTCATAAAAAGCAAATGGCCAGGCACCTCCATGTGATACCCAATGCATCAACGGCAATCGTTTCTCTGATGCAATCAATATCCATCCTCTCCTACTGCTTTGTCACATGCTGACTCCTCCTTGTTCTTGGATGGGTCGACCTTTAGCTGAATGCAAGCAAAATGGTGAAAATGTTGAAAACAGTACTGAATGAGGGAGGAGAGGAGTGCGCTTTATGTTTGTATATACATCAGGGAGATGGAAAACCTTCACAACACAGATACCCGTCACCCATTTAACACAGCAGCAGGGATACTTATAATCTAAAATACCACAGAAGCTGGTGTCAAAAATGGTAAAAGTACAGATAAACCATGAATATAATCACACACAAACGTTTTATTTTATGCTTTTGTCTTATTATAAGAACTTAATCAGAATAAAACAGAGAAAAACATATACGACTTAAATACATCAGTTGATCAGTCATAAAACATACCCAATGATAATGGAGTTATTTCAAACACACACATTAAGTAACATCTATAACTAGCATTAAAACACCTGAAAATGTTTAATGATATAATTTGTATTACCAAAAATAATCTGTTTTTTGAAAGAACACCCCTGTTATAAGGGCTGTGCTTCTACCATATAACACATTTTGAATAAGAAATAGAAGACTGTTATTTCTAATGATCAGTTAGTATACAAGTTAGTAAATTAGCCTAACAATGAATTTAAAAATAACAAAAATATAAAAAGTATTTTAGAGGGAAAACCAAGGACGGCAATTATTAAAAGGTGAATGTTAAAATATATGGCTTATAGATTCTGGCGATAAATACAGTTGAGTCCATTTATTATTATGCCAGGTTATGAAAGAATACTGGAGTGTCCTGGTTATATCAACTGTTTGACAAAAGGCATAGTCTACATTGCTAAATGCCTTTCTTGGGATGCCTTTTTGCCTTTTTCATGGGCAAGACAGAAAGAACTTTGAGTAAAAGGACTCAGGACCATGTACACAGTATTACAAAGAAAGGCATAAATAATGCATTATACAAATATGCACAATTTTGTAAAAATTTTAATAATTTTTTTTATATATTTGAAATACTTGAAAAGCAATCATAAGGTAGATGGTGGGAAAATCAACTTAAATATAAAGAACTCTTTTGGCAAATTAAACAAAACACAACTGCATTCCCCGGATTAAATGGCACTGTAACCTTAACATTCTGAAAAATAAGGCTGAAAAATTTTGACAAGGCAAAGCTATGACACTTGCATTCTTTCAAAAAAGTATTATGTTTTGTAATACAGACTTTTTAAAATAACTCTATCATCATTGGATGCACAATTTTTAACAATATCTTTTTCTAACATCAAGAAACAAAACATTGTACAACTCAAGTACAACTCATGTGGCACAGTGAAAGAATCTCAGTAAAATGTTGTCACAACACATGGGATGAAAGACCAAACCAGCTTCTACGATACCTGCCATTACCATAAATATTTAAGCTAAGACTGGTTCCATATTTGTTTATGTGAAAGAGAATTTCTCCAAGATTTTACATTAGAACAGAGTTTAGGAAATGTCTGCTGCCAGTCCTCAAAATCTGATTTCTATTGTTGATAACAGTTTACTATCAAATGTCTGTTATTTATAAGCTCGAATGGTGATATTGCCGACAAATTTCATCAACTAATGAATATTAAGGAGGTCATATGAGTGACATGGCAACATCGACAAAGTGTTTTCAATGTTAATGACAACAGTTGCTGGTGTTATATATTTTTCGTGTCCTTAGAATCTGAAAATTGCAGTTAAACAGTTGGTCGTTGATATATCGACTTTCTCATTGTCGACCATACCAATTTATAACATGTGACTGTCATTTCAATGAATTTCAGTATGTTGATAGTAAACCATTGATAACATGTGGCTAACAGGGTACTAACCAAATTGTGCATACAAAAGGCAAACCACATGAATCAGAACTTTTGCCAGGTAATCAGAACATGATATTAGAATCTTCTGGCAGGGAACAGAACAAAACCTGATCAATGGATACATTTTGTGATTGGTCAATTGATGCATTTATGTCTTGCGTGTTTTTCCTATGTTTTATTCTGATGAAATACTTATGATGAAAGGGATATTTCTACTTGCATCATCGCTGTTAAACATTACTCAGCAAAAGCAAGAGATTCACTGCACATAAACACAATACTGAAAATAAAAGATAAATTAACTGGTCTGTGAAACATAATAGAAATTAAGTAAAATGTAGAATATACTCACAAAATAACATCAAACAGCTATTAGAAGTGCTCACACTATAGTTAAGTATAAGGCATCTTACACATTACACGCATCAAGGTCAAAATGTGAAATGGAGCCATAGACAAGGACTCCATGACATTTCCCCTGCTGAACACTCATCTTCCCCATTCAAACCACTGTACTGCTTTTCAGCCTCCCAATCCTAGCCTTTCTCTTCCATCTGGATTACTTTCCTGTTGCTTATTTCTTACCTTATCTCACTTTACATTTTTTTCTCCCTTCCATTTAACATACCTTAACAGTCCAAGACTTGTGTGTCTTGTAGCTTAACTGTTGAATGGTATGATGGGTACAACAGGTCTTGGGTTCAAATCTAGAACAAGCCCTCCTTTAGGGAGTTGATTTGACATAACAGTTAAGGCATTCACCTTATAGACAGAACGTACAGGTTTGATTCTGAATACAGGTTATTTGCTAGGCTTAAAATGGCCCTTCAGGGCAGTTAGCTTAGTATTCACCTATGAAGACTACATTGTAAAAACTGGAGGATAAAAGCAAATTATACCAGGGGATAGAGTTCTAGATGCTCCAAGGTGCAATTTACAGATTTCTATAACCTTTTTTTATAATATGATGGCCTGATCAAACTCATGACAGGAAAGAAATTCACTCTTATTTATTCCCCTCAAGGAAGAGATAAATCATGTCCAATAATCAATGCTCAAATCTGACAAAACAGTAATTTCCAATAAACTGAGAAGACAAATGCTTGCGAGAATATATAAATCATTTATCTTGGAAATGTCTACCTCCTTGCACACCTCTCCAAAAGAGATATTCACCTTCTGCATTCCATTCTGGTGTTATATTAAAGTGGAAAGAACAAAATGGTGGCACATTCATATATTTCAAGTTGCTGTTGTTATGCTTACAATATTGTGTTCCTACTCATGACTTCTCCCAAAAGATAGCCTCTTCTACTGTAATGATGCTAATGTCAGACTGGGGTGAAAATTAAATAAGAAATAACCACAATAACAGGTTTCACATTTTTGCTGTCAGATGCATGTATACAGCTTGGCTCATTACCCTTACTAACAAAAATTAGGCAGTTGTATATAAGTATAAAACTTGATTGTGAAGAAAGAGAAAAAAAATCATGGTAGTGTCTTCTAACTTATTGTAAGTAGACAGTACACTGTCCCTATGCAAACATTTTCATATTCTATGCAAACCTATGAGGTTTGCTTGTAATTCACAGACCCTAAAAAATATATAATCTTTTTCTGTGCACACCCCTGAGAATGATAGATGAGGTGGATTCCAGAGCAGGACCCTCTACTAAGCCTGTGATAAATCCAAGCCCCAAAAGTTCCGAGGGTCTAAATGCTCTGTGATGCATTTTATTCCTTATTTTTGAAAGATAATTAATTATTTTTTAATATTTTTGTTAATCAAGTAAGCTTACTGGGCACAAGTGCTACTTTACATTGGTGAGTTGGGATCAGTGTTTGGTTAACTGACATGCTGAGAGTCATACAGTGGACAAACTGAGACGGAATGAATCAAATCCGGATCCCATGCTTTGAATTATAGAAGGCAACCTGCTACAGCTCAGAATGATAATCCTGGATGGTATTTCCTAGAGGATTCACTTTTTAGCTTCTTACTGCTAAGAGTTATATATGTGGCAAATGATATAATGTGTGTCCTCAGATTATCATAATCCATCATCTTATTTATATACAAACCTACCTACACATGCACATCCTGATAAGCCACATCTATCACAAGAAGCATTGACATTTTTACACACACACACACACACACACACACACACACACACACACACACACACACACAAAACATTGTCCCTGAGAAGCCAGGTCTATCAAAAGATCTACATACATATAACCAGTGAAACATTATTCTACTTATTGGCAAATTTGTGGATGGCCAGTTAACCTACTGCACATTCTTGGAGTACTGGAGGAAACATACCACCTGGATAAAACCCTTTAAGAGATATAAGGAAGGGTATGCATATAGTAATACTTGCAAAAAAACTCAACCAGAAAACCAAAAGCTGTGAGGCAGCAAGATTAGTCACAGTACCACTGTGTCAAACACAGCTGATATGAACTGACAAATGGTCTCTTATTCTGTACAAAGCTAATGTTTGGGTGTGATGGAAAATGAAACCAATTATGATACATGTGTTACTCAAATAATCTGGAACATGCTCCATCAACATATAGGTGCATACAATAATAAGTCATTGCAATGTTAATTTTATAGTGATCTCAGCAAATATAACACACTGTGTGACACCTTTTCTGCAAAGTCAGAACAGCAACTGTTTAACAGTGAGAAGAGAGTCCACACATGCAGCAATTACAATTTTATTGACAGTATGTACCTTATCTGTTTGACTGTAATCAGAAAAAATATCCACAATAAAGAATTCCAACTTGTTTCACACAAATAAATAGGTTCATAGGTTAGTACTAGGCTAACTGCCCTTGTGAGCCATTTTAAGCCTAGCCAATTATCCCCTGTGAGATTCAAACCCTATACCTTGTGTTTGTAAGGCAAACACCTTAACCATTAGGCCACCCGCAAACACCTTAACCATTAGGCCACCCTCCCAACCCATAAATACTAATGTATACTAATCCTGCAAAGCAAGATTAAGGACTGTTATTTTCCATTCTGACAGTAAGGTCAGTTATTTCCATCCACAGATAGGAACCATACCCAAGTATTCTAGTCACTTTTTTCTTTGTAAACCTCAAATGACTGCATTTCAAGTTTGTTTTACATAAATACATACCACAACCACAGTAAAGTATTGCATCTTACCTCACAAAATTACATATTAATTCTTCAAAACCAGCTTACTGACTGCTTAAATGGTGCTAATGACAAAAGGATCAGCTATTTTTATCCACATGCCTGCCAGCCCCTGTACCCAACAGTTATAGCCTTTTATTTTAGTTTTATTTTTCTAAGTTATTTTTCTCCCCTTTTTCCAGTCTCACAGCTGTCACAGAGACATACATCATTTTCTTGGTGAACTGGCAGTCCAATCACCCCTAGTACAATACCTGAGTATTGCAAGGATCTTAAAATTGTCCAGGTGAGGGAGGAGGTTGTGCTTTCCTTATTCTAGCCAAGGGTGTTTATACTTTATGACCTACCTTGTTCCTGTCCTTCCTTGGCTCTATATGGTATGAGTTGAAGGGTGTGTCTGCAATGTGAACATGTGGCATAACACATTTTTCTCTGAGGCAGCTCCCCACCATATCCCCCCTTTGGTCCATGCCTCTTAGCATGATGTTCTCAGCCTCTGCCAAGGATTATCACAGGAGATGCCCACAGTACCAGTCGCTCTCCAGGTATGGCAATGCCCAACCCTCCTAACCACTAAGGCACTCAAGCCAATAAGTGAAGCTAGATCACCTTGGCCATAGTCAGGACTTTGTCCTTCTACAGCATTCTAGGGCTTAATTATAGACATTTAATGACCCTCTGCATTTCAGATAAAAAAATTGACATTAATGTATTTTAACTTTGTTTCACAAAGAGTATCAACAATAAAGCATTCCAACTTGCCTCACAAACTTTTAATTTAGAATAATGAGTAACACCAGCAGGTTCAGTCATTTTCATTCAATCAGCCCTCATAGCCATTCTTCAACAGTGTACACTACAGGTGTTTGCAGAAAAATCAAAAAAGAAAAAAATATGATGGCCATTGTTATATACTTCAGCACTACTTTATACAAGCTGCTATCCTCCTGAAGGAAAGTACTCTACATCAATCATGCAAAACCACCCACATGCATAATAAAAAATGCTTAGCTCATGCTACTGAGAATTACACACTCTAATCAATTTACACCGTGGCTATCACAACCAATTAATACAGTTTAAATGTTTTGGGAGATATTTTCCTTGCCATCCCTCTGTGGTCTACACACTGAATCAGATTCACTGTCTTAGTCAAGGATAGGATGGTGTGGAAGCCCACAAATGTATTGGTGCAGTACCTCTCCTTCGATGCATCACAGTCATAGCTACTTTGAGCAGTGCATCATGTTTCACAGTCTATTACCATAGATAACTGCCAGGAAAGTCATGCACACATTCAGAAAACACACTAGTTTTCCAATATTACTTTTCAATTACCTCTTAATTATTATACCATGCTTTAGTCTATGCACTGCCCTTTTCAAAGATGACATAACAAGCAAACAAGGAATCCATTCATGTGATCTGCAAGCTGTACAAATTACCACATTGACAGCAACTGAAATGGTATAATAACCAACCATCATTTCAGAAAGACTGACTTACCCTAAGCACTGCATCCTCATTTAAAGAAAGGCAATCCACTGTTGTGCCCAAAGAGGCAGGGCATAACTGAGCATGCTCAGTGAATGCAAAATGCTGTGAAAAGTAAAAACATTTCTGTTGTATATATTAATAATGCTTGGGGTGGCTATAATAATGGCATTTATTCCTTCTTCACAAAAGCATTGGGGCCCACTGGTGTTACCCTTAGAATCAAACATTACTCTTTAGAAATAAATCACACTGTAATTCCCATCTCTCAAAGCTATTATTTCCAATGAACCCTTTCTGATGAAAATAAATTAATGTGATCTTTTGTAACAATAAATTTTGCTTTTTTATTTGAGACAGATAATCTTAAATTGAGGATTGTTTTCTTCGGAGAGATTATTTGGATTTTGTCAAGGTAGAAGTTATGGCTGTGCTGGTGAAACATCAGGTACATGTATTCAGTTTTGTTATCAAATGTATGAGATGGGGCTTCGCCTAGCTGGTCAGCAGCTACATCTTTGTCTGAATAAGGATGAGTAAGGAATCCAATGGTAACCCTGAATCACTTGCAGATGTTAGATCAAGTGGTGTAAGTAAGTGTCCTGTTACTGCAAGGCACAGTTAAGTTAGATTGTTTCGCAAGGGACTATCAACTAAACAAAAGTTTTTGTAAGGTGTCTTTTAAAACTGTGGTCTGAAGTGTCGGGATGCATTATAAGCAGAACATGTAAATTAAATAAGATTCATGAAAAAGCATGTTCTATAGAGATTCCCCTTCTATTGTATTCCAATAATCAGGAGGTCCTGTGGAAGAACTTTAACGTTTTACCTTTTCATGATAATCTGATAAAGTAAGTAATCCTTTAGTGTTGGCTTTTGATAGTAAACTTTGGATATAGTCTTTATATGATATTCTGGAAGATCCTGAGTTTACTTTGCCGACACAGAAGTTTAGACTTGTGGATAGAAAAAGAAGGTAGATATAGGTTTATATGATACAGTATCTATCGAATAGCTCTCATTCTTTCTGACAAGGAACTCCATTTTTATAACGACTAGACCAGTCCAAGTTTTATTTTTGTTGCAAGTAAGGATATCTTAAAAGTGAATGTACTAGAACTATGTGAATTTATACCACAGAAAAAGGAAGTCAAACATAACTGAGACATACTGTGATGACATTACTGCATGAAAAGTTAGTGAAAGTATGTAGGAGACAATTTGTGGAAACAAAGTTTCACCCAGGTTTGCCATTGAAAATAATTGAAAATAAGTTTAATGTTTTGTAAGAAATTGCTAAATGTGAAGGCATGTAGAGGATAACTGACATCTGTCTCTCATACATCCTTTATGCAATCCACTAACCATACACAGAATAATGTACCAGCTTCTTCCTCTCTCCTCATTTCCACTCCTCAATCTATGTTTTGATTGACTTGGTGATTATATGTCCTATCGCCCTTAATCACAGATCTGAAAATAATTGTTTAATCGCTTCCTTTTTTATAGACGTGTTGACTACCCTCTACACACACACACACACACACACACACACACACACACACACACACACACACACACACACACACACACACACACACACTTTACATATATTTAATTATTAGGCTACCCATTTCATGTAAGCTGCTGAAATAAATAATTTAATAAAATATTGTTTGATTTTCACTTAACCTATCCTTTTAAAAGTTAAGAAAGGCAAACTGCACTTACCAGTTATGAGTTATGGGAAAAAGCCAGTGGTCTACCATCAGTATTTAAAAAAAAAAAAAAAAACTTTTCAGCTTTTTTAAGAACAAGATATTGCTACACATCACATTGCACTCCTCATCGACGACAAAGATAAGACATGTATCTATAAAATAATTTCTTTCAGCTCCAGATTTGTATTCAGAATACCTGCTTAGACAGACATGGCACTTTCCCTAGCTGACCTTCTATCTCCTGCTGGATCAAGGCTGTTAACCAACCAGTGAAGCCAGTCATTTCCACTGAGGCTGCCTGCATGACTGACATTTCATGGACACATGCTGCTACAGGAAACAATCTCCAGGTGTCAGGCAGCAAAATGGAATTGGTACATTCTAATCCCCTACATTCAGCAGGCTGGCATCCCCCCATGGCATTCTCTCCAACTAACAGACTGGGGAGGAAATAAATGATTCTGACATCAGCTGCCCCTTATCATTCCTTGCCACCTTTTATTCAGTCATGCACACGTGGCAGGATCATGGATGACAGCCTAAAGGCAGTACTACTTTATGTGGTCCACTGCACCATGGGAAGAAAGACCTCTCTTTATATTATGGTTCACTGCATGACACAGGTAGAAATCTGAGCTGTAAATGTTATAAGACAACACTGAGATCTCCTTTTAAAATATGACTGTTTAATTTATGCCACTTTAACAAACACATGTATACTTGATGAGCATGTTAAGGATAGTGGAAAAAGATTCCCAAGAGGGAGTGAAAGCAAAGTAACTCAATCATGCATTATTTTTAACTTCCTATTCCACATCATTCCAAGGGCAGCTAGCTGAATACCATATGCACTGTGGAACTTGTAGCAAAATCAGCAAGAGAACATTAACTCTCATACTAGTATTTGTATTTTCCTTTCGTTTTTATCTTTCATTGGAAAGCTGTTGTGTACTCAGTATTTGTCTACTTCTTTTTTAAAAAATATGGTAGGAGAGACTTCAGTTAGGTGCGAAACTTAAAAGTCTGTATTGAATGACACAGCTATCTTTAACAAGAACATGGACTTTCCCAGCTGTCATCATTACAATGAATCCAGTAGTATGCTGAGGGAATGTGGTTTAATTAATCAGAGAGGTTTCTTCTCATGGAAATATGCAGCTACATCCTTACATAATTGCAAGGAAGCTGGGCCCTTAATGAAACTATGCAATGCACAGGCATTGCTTTAATTATGACTGATTGACAGTAATTCCCACTTACACTTCATTAGTTTCATAGATTCACCTCTGGGTTGCTATTAATTTTATTTTGTTTTATTTAAGTCTAATGTGTTAGTTTCTAATATCATTTCTATAACCTATAGGCTTTGCGGTCACCATTTTGTAGTCATGGTGCAACTTTCCTTCTTACAGAATGCAAATGACTTGCGGGGATGATATTGTAAGTTTTATCAAAAGAGTGCATAGTCTAGAGATCCTGACACTGTATGGATAGGCAATGAATGACAACCCTGCACAGGAACATTATAAGGATGAAAGTAAAAAAAAAAAAAAAGCTAACCTAAAAATAAGAAAATGTGATAGAACAAGCATAAAATGATCTTAGCCCCTTAACTGATGTTAGCAACAGTATCTTGAACAAGTGCATTAATGTTCCATCTTCAACAGTATCTTTAGCAAAACAGTAAAATTATGGTCAGCATCCTCTAGAAATCAGAATAAAAAAATTATATGCATTACATCTTGCCGTCTGAAATGTCTTGCAGCTACATTATGTTTCCCTTATTCATAAATATTCCACATTCTCCAGGAATGTCACTAACAGCAAGTGATGTATTATGGTCCAAACCCTTTGAAAATATCAGTAGCACCATGGAGAGTGCTGTGATTCCATTCTTAAAAAATGTCAGTAGGAACATTAGGTGTGCTAGGATTCCATCCTTCAGGAGTGTTAGAAGCACCATGTGTGATAGGCTTCAATCTTTCAGCAATGTCAGTAGCAGCGCCATGTGAATTACTATTCCATCCTTCAGGATGACAGTAGCAGCACCAGATAGGTTATGCTTTTGTCCTTGAATATTTATTTATTTATTTCCAGTTTGATTAATGGGGAAGTCCACTGGGCCCAGACAGCACATTTTCAGTGGAAGCCAGGGAGAAAACCTCCATGAAACAGATTACAGTAAAGATAGCAGTCCAATAAAAATAAAAGTACAAGTACAAATACATATCAAATAATACAAAGCGTGAGCAATATTGCCCATAGTGGAAAAATATTGTGCAGATACATTTTAAGAAATTCACACAGTTAAAGTCAAAAGTGATTTACAATATTTACAGAGTGTGCTAGGATTCCATCCTTCAGTAGTGTGACAGTAATTTGTGCATCATGGTCCCAATATCAAAGGCAGCACCAGGTGCATTCTGTTTCGATTCTTCTGGAATGTTAGTAGCAGCAGCAGGATGTAACCATCCATTCAACAGTAATGTCAAACGTATCCATCAGATTCATTACGATTCCATCCTTCAGGAAATGTCAGTAGAATGATGGTCCTCTTATTCTGTATGCAAACTATTGGCTTCAGTTTACGATTGTAACATCAAAAGCACAACTGCTCTTATCATATGAGGATAGGTAGAAATGACAGAATTGTGATTCAGTGGAAGCAGTTAAAGCACGGAGTGCACAATTTACATGGTGGCAATATGAGAAAAGCTGTGCCCCATGAAGCTTGTATCCCAGTTTAATGCACTTTATTGATCTATCCATTGGTAGTAAGACTGTTTGCCATAGATGAAAGTATTGTCCCTCAAACTTGTGCACAGGTTTAACAGAGAACATTCCATTTTAGGCTATTGCCACATGTCTAACCTATGGCCAGCACTCCCCTACAGGAGTGTATGATCCATCCTAGAAGGCTAATATACCTTTATTATTGACAATGTTGGACATTTACATTGCATGGAAATAACAGAAGAAGAGTGTACACAGACAGACAGGTATAATATTAGCACTTGTGATAACAGTCAATAACGCTGCACATCTGAAAAAGTGAAATGCCTTGACAAACATGCCATGCCATCAGTATACCTCTAATAAATGCATACATATAAAAGTAGCATTTGCTAATGTGCATATATATATATATATATATATATATATATATATATATATATATATATATATGTGTGTGTGTGTGTGTGTGTGTGTCTGTATATATACATATAGGCATATATATATATATATATATATATATATATATATATATATATATATATATATATATATATATATATATATATATATATATATATATATGTATATATATATATATATTACATTTTTCTTAATGACATTTCAGTACATGCACCATATAACTGATAAATGCAAACATACATTATCTAGGTCAGTAGTCTTGTGTGCAGATATATACCAAAGTATTATCCTCTTCTGTGTTATCCACATAAATAAGTCTCTTCACCTTCAGGTTCCCTAGCTATATGGGTCCATTTTTATGGTATAAATTCAGGGCTGTGAGCACAGCAAAGATGCAGATGAGTTGTGAACTCACTAGAACTGCTGAATCCCAATTGCTTACATCCATATAGCACATGTAAACATAGTGAAGGCACTCCCTCAGTGTTTGTTGCTAATGGATTGCAACTGTGAATGATTACTAGTAGGGAAAAGGAAAACACAACAGCAATTCAGACTGCCATACCTCCAGTTGGTGTGTCAGCCTAAGTAACATCCGACTTCCCCTTCATTTGTTGACAACTGTATATTATTGCCATTTAATATCCTCATACATTTTCAGAACAATGATACAGAATGCCTTATAGACTGCATATCTGCTATTACTGCTCAGATATAACAAGAATAGGCAACAAACCCTGAGAGATAAGACAGAGCTGCATTTCTGCAAGCAATAGCCATAAATGGCTATGTGATCACTCAGTGCACTACATCTGAAATTAATACATGTACAAACAACTGACGTGTTTAGTTAGTACTATGGATGATGTTACAGTTGGTTCATAGGTTCATAGGTAGGTACTAGGCTTTTGGCCCTGGGGCCTATACAAGCCCAGCCAAAAAGGTACCCTGCTTTTGCCGCCCATGAAGATTATTTTCCTGTGCCACTGTTGAGCAGAGCCACAGAAGTGATCCCAGGGGTGACTTTCCTATTTCCCATCCAATCATCAAGAGTTTTCTTGAAGAGTGCTAATGAGGAGCTTTGTTTGATATAGTAGTATGCAGTATGATTTCAGTTCCCTGCTGCACAACTCTTTTTGTGGTAAAGAGGGATAAGACAACTTTACTGTGTTCTGAAGTTTCATTGCAGTGAGGGTTAATTCTAGAACTGTGCAAAAATATTTCATGTGTACCAAGAAAAATGGTGTACTGGTTAATTTATAGATTGGTTTTCTTCATTTCAACTAATTTCCTTTTTTTTATGCCTGCTTAGTGTAAACCAGGGAAAGAGAAACGCAATGATGCCAGGATTTCTGTGCTTATCTTTATTGCGAGGCACATACCAGTTTGCAAACCTGGACTACTAGCCCACACAGGAAGCAGACAGATTACCTGCAGACAGGGCGTAGACAGTGCAAAGTTCAAAAAGCATGTATTGTAAAATTTTTGCTTTCCATTGCACAATGCCACTAAGTGACATTGTGCAGTGGTAAGCAAGGTTCCCCAACACCTGCAGCCATCAGACACGTACAGATAGGATGCAGGGAGACAAAAATTTAAAACAGATACATTCTATTAATTTTGATGGGCACCACGCAAATACACTAAGCTGTGTTATGTGGCAGTTAACACCCAAAACTTAAGAATGAATAGAAAATTATGCAGCTATCATTTAATTATTCCGGTTGTAGCAGATGTATGTGTAGGGCTGCAATACAGATGTTTCAGGATTCAAATACAGGAAGTGCAACATATTTTCACTGTTCTGTCTGTCCAGTTTTTAGCAATGAACAGAAAAATATACAAGTATTATTTCAACATTCATGTCACAACAGGTATAAGTTTAGCACTGCTATACACATGGTCCTGGGTTCTAATACAGGACATTCCAGACATTTTTACTGCTCCATTTCATAATATATTCAATACCACTTATAATGTTTTAGATAGTGGAGCATATATGAATTATATGTATGAGGGATAAGACACTCCTATTGTGTTTTCAGATGTATTACTAAGGGTATAATATCTACTATATTTAGGTGAGTGTAATTATGCTATGTGGACTTGGATGGCCCTCACACTTAAATAAGACGCATACACAAATGAATCTATATACAAGAACCTTGTCAGGTCACACACACATACATGGTTAACTCCTCAAACTGTCAGCTGTATTTATGAATGATTCATGATCGTGTTTGAGAAGCACTTCTTCTGTGGCAAAGATGGAAAATCACCGCTATGGAAGAAAATGTTTTGTCCCTTATGCATAGGTTTGAATCCCACACTTTAAAAATCAATTTTATCACTATATAAATCCAGAACAAAAATGTGTCAGGTTATGGAATTTATGTCCCCAGTGCATGTTTACAAAGTTAACTCACCTAACATTAACAGCAGCAGACTCCCCTTTAACTGTCAAGTGTCAGATTAACCTTCCACTTTCAAAAAAATTATTTCATACCTGCTTGGCTCGGCTGTGCAAACGAGGTTGTCATTAATTCTCAGGTTTAAGCACTACCAGTAAATGCGATAACAGGAATTGGCGGGAAATCATCACTTGCAATTGCTTTGCTTTTGGTATTAGACATGTCTGGCATTAGAGGAGTAGGTGACCAGTTTAGGGCATAGAGGTGGGGTGTCCAGGAGTCCAGTTTATTTACTGGTGTCACGGTCAAGTGCCACAGCCAAAAGCTTCTGCAGGGGGACTATTCTGGCTCCCAGTACAAGTCTGAGGTTTGGAATAGTTTGTCTAAGACTGTCTGTACCCAGTGCAACTGGCATCCCACGTACTGAAGAACAGTGTAGACACCACTTCAATAACTTACAAAGGCACAAGAAGGACATGCTCAACCAGTGGTTGACTAAGTTTCAAACTGGTGACATCCCACAGTTGTGTAAGTATGCTAATAAAGAGAGTTTTTAATACATAGAAAGCAAATTACAGGCAAGACTGGTATGCATAATGGTTTTCTTTTCTTTTCTTTTCACATCTAATGCCAAAATTGAGTTGAACTGGCAGGGTCATGCTGAGTGTCTGAAGAGACTGAGGGAAGCAAGTGGTATGTATGTAGCACAACAGAAGTATTACTGTAGCTCTAAAACTTAATGATAGATTTTCTTTTGTATTCTATAAGGCAGTAGCAAAGTGAGCATGTATATCCTAACTGTGAAAGCAAGTATGCATGCATAAATCTTAGGTAGAAACCAACTTTAGGAATCAAGTGTAAGACTGTAGTCAGTGGTTGTGGATTCAAATACCACAAGTAGCAACTATACAATACTGCATTTTCTTCATAATATTACATAAATCTAACTCTATACAAGTGGCATAAATGCCCTGCTGTATCAGTACACTTGGACCAAGCATGTTTGCAATACATACACATTGCAAAGATTACTTTGAGCAATCCGTAATTATAGATTGTAGTTGATAGAACATATACTTAAAGAAAATAATTCAGATAAAATAGTTATGTAATTGTGATATTGCACTGTATGTCACATATGATGGTACTAACTTTATCTCTTTTTTTTCTCTCACCCAAACCCTTATCTCTTTTTTTTATTTTTTATTATATGTCATCAAAATGTTTCCAGGTCATCCATCTGTAACAAATCATTAAATGCTTCACAGCACAGCGAGGTAGGCCAGCCCCAGAGAGTCCCTGCCCCCACTATACCGACTCTAGCACTGATGCCCAGCACATCTGGGACCCAAACTGGCAGCACTTCTTCTGGTGACCCTGCACTACCTGCACCCTCAGGTAGCACTGCCAGTAGCTGGTGCTGTGGTACCCTCTAGGAGTAGTGGTGGAGGTGGGGATTTCATCACCAAACAGGAGATGCCAGAGATGGTGTGTAGGGTTGTGTACTGCACCACTGGTGTACACCTACGCCAGATGGAGAGGCTGCTCTACATCATGGTCCATAGTAGGAGAAGACATCAGGCATTACAGCAGCCAGCAGAATAAGGGGACAGTGATGACAGTCTTGTGGGTGAGGACTAGATTCTCTCTGTCTCCATGCTTGATGGGCATGAGCTTGTGTTGTTCCCTCCCTCACACCAGTCATGGTGTCCTCCACTCTTTTGTGTCCCTCACTGTCTCTGTATCTTGTCTTGTTTGTTTGCATTTGCTGCCTCGTCTATCTAACTTACCTGACCCAGAAATACCAGCATTCCTTACCTAGCATTCCTCTCTTACTGAATTAAAAAGAAATGGGCACCTGTCCTACAAAAAATATCATTGTCCAATGCATAGCTCTGCATTTTTTATATGTATCTTCTTGACACACTTGATTTCATCCAATTGTCTATACAACATGATTGCATTGTTGTCACCTTTCTTTACTGAGGTGACAGCCCGGATTCAGCTAATATTTTGTACATGTTTTCAATTTACACTGTTAAAGAAATGGATAGCTATGGTTCTTTCCTACCTCCCTCCCGTACATTCCTGTATTTCTTTCTCTTTGTTCTTCCCCCTGTTTGGTACCCATTTCACCACTTTCCTATCTACTCCATTTTAACGCCTATAATCTGGTCAAAAAAAAAAAAGAATCACACACAACATACAAGTACCAAGAAAACCAATGGAGACCTTCATTTTTGGGCTCTGTGTTTGCATGGAGTTTGGCATCACTCACCAATGCCAAGCAACGGAGAAAGGCTCTTCTGTGGTGTGGTTACTTTCATGCAATTCTGCTTAAACATGTTGCACTAAGTCAAAATAGAGTAACACATGCTGAAGGTAGAATAAAGAAATGTCATTGCATTATCCATACTTATTTACATACACCTGGTTTCGAACCCTATAGGATATTTTACACATAACACCTATAAGAAGACCGACTGGTATGTGGAACATCCACCAGCATATGGTCATAGTGCTGACTATTCCCTTGTATGTAACACAACCACTGAGTATGTGAAGGACATCCACATCAAAGGCCATAATGCCTCCACAGTTCAAAGTCTTCATCACAACAATAACTGAGTACAATGCACTCTTCTTCATGTACCTCCCTACACATCTTCCAGTGATGTATAAATGAAGTGCACCACCTTTGCCACAGTGAGCTGTCACACGTCTTAGTGCTCAAACCTAGGTATTCTTTCTGTTGCATAAACATTACTGTCTGTCAGTGCAGAACACCCATCAAGGTGTTAAACCAGATGCATGCGTGATACCTGTTCTGGTGATGCACACAGTACATACACAGCTGTTTGACAACATGCATGGCATGGGTTACATTTCTGACAGTCTTGATTGTGCCATATATTTATATATATATATATATATATATATATATATATATATATATATATATATATATATATATATATATATATACATGCCATGCACACCCACCAGTCTACTAGTCTATATTGATCATAATGTCACATGCAAGTACAGCAGTGCCCCTCCTAACACCTCCAGCAGATGTTACAGTGTCAGGATGGTGTGCTTAATTACCCTCATAGACTGCTGACATGTCATAATAGTTGCACAAGTGTGTTTGTGCAAAACCATCTATGATTACTCAAAATCACATGTTGTTTCAAAGACATGGGATTACCGGTGGTATTATTCTGATATTGACCATGATTGTGTGTGCTTCTTTTACTGTCGTGAGCCTGTAACTGTGTTCCACTTGTTGGAGACCTCTGCTGACATTACATTCATATTCAGGCAAATCAGTTTGTACCACTTCACAATATGCACCCAGCCCCAAACATCCCTGATAGATGTCATCTGCATTGCTCATGTCAGGATGCATATTTCACAAAGACATCTTCCCCATCATTATGTCACCTTGGGTGACTGTCACATAATACACATTTTCACTGTGTAGTCCGTACTGTACCATATTGATATGTGATTAGTGTTCCTGGTACAACTGTCTTCCATTAACATGCCCTTACCTGTTGTTTCACCTGTCCTCTTTCCCTGTGTTCATTCCTACAACTCATCTGTGTGTCCCTATTCAATACACACACTTCCCTTGACTGTTTATTTTAAATGGCAGTCCATCTACCATTACAGATCATTTACACAAGTTTTGTTAAGAATGCCTGGAATGGGATTTTATAACACTCTGCACTGTATGCACTGTCCTGTACTGTGTTTAGACAATATACATTACTATATGTTAAACCCTGGTAATCCATGGTGGCATTCCGAGCAATTCCCCTAGCCCATTTCGCTTTATTGTAAACGTGTTCACTATCCATGTTGTTTTCTATGGTTTTCTGGCCGGCAACAATGTTGCTAGACATGAAACTGGGGTTGTTTACATTTAAATGCAGTGCATGTCATGAATATGTAATTAGCACTGCTATTCACCACACAAACACGTAAATTCCATGCAGACTTCATGCAAAGCCTACACGGAGTCTATTGAATCCCATGGAGTATTTATTTACAAATGGAGGGGTGCTTTATGTGCTCTACTAAGAACCCTAAACTAAGATCAGTGACTCCTGCCTAGGGAAAACTGAACACTTCTGAAAACCACCCATCTAGAGCATGCATTTCAATTATGGCCTCTGCACTCTCTGACCAACTCATTACTCATGTGAAGGTGAAGTGAGATGTTCATTATAGGATGAGTGTCTTCAGCCATCTGAAAAGTGCATGCTTCTCAAGGTGATTTTACCCAAAAGGCATAATGAAGATGCAAAACACATTACAGAAAAACAAAAAGGTACAGATCTCTACTTATTTGAGAAAATGCATTTGCCCTGTGATAAATTACAGAAAGCACTGTTCAACAAGGGTTAAGTACAAGTATGTATAAACGCATTTGTTCAGAGCAACAGTAAATGAGTAACATTTCACCATAACTTGAGGAAGAAATGTAAGTGTGCTACTCAAAATGAAATGCATCTACAAAGTGTGGATATAGAAACTCTTGTCACTTTTTCATCAGCACTATTCTCATCCTATGACATGATTTCAATTAATTTCTGCCTGGCTGTTCAAAGGCAGCGCATGTTTAACAAGAAAGGGTACACACTCATATGCACACACTACTGCTCTTGACATTTCTTATAAATGTGACTCCATTAGCAAAGCAATATTTCTTATGCTTGCTCACTAGCAGATATGTCTGGGCCCTAACCAATACTATTCTGAAGAGATGTGAGCCTTTTTGCTGTTTAGTGTCTATTGTAAAAGAAATAGTGAAGGGATAAGGGAGAGGGCTTATTACCAACTAAAGCCACCTACATTGTTTTATTAGTTTTTGCTTATTCTTCAGAGAATAACTTAAGTTTCAAAAATGGGTTTCACCTCCTGTTGTGTCACCTTTTTTTGTTTTATTTTCATGCAGTATTTGTTTTGTATGTATAACGTTCAGCTAATATGGTATTCCAGAAGTGACTCCCCTGGGCTTAAAATCCAATTGTTTTCAGGAAGAAACTGCTGGCATCTAATGAGACCATCTAGTGTCACTTCTATCTTTAAGCAGTATTTCAATCAACACTTGACAATCTGCCACCAAAATGCATTAGTCTCAGTGAAAACAAAAATACCTTGAAAAATGAGAGAGTCATTTTCCATGTCTTGTGTTCAGACAAGTACTCGTGTAAATCAAAAAGCCTGAGGGTCTTAATTTGTAATTAATTCTCTTGATATTCATTTAAATGTACTTCTTGAGTATGAGATTTGGCCTGAGGACTTTTCTCCCTTTGACATGAGACAAATGCAAGGCCATTAAAAATAAGGCTATTAAAAAATCATAAGAGTACAGCTGCAAAGTAAAGAAAAACAGAGACACAAAACAATTTCTGTATAGGTACTACAGAAACTAAGACTTAGAAAACTACATGAAATGTTAATCAGATGCCTAAACTGGACAGGTAACACACACACTGCCTCCCCAAACAAGGGCACTTGTTCTTGGAGAAGGATTTGAGAGCTAAACCTTGATTGTGGGATTGCACTGTTATTCTGCAATTCTTATGTCCTTTGGAAACAGATTACAGTCAGCGGTTAGTCAAGTAAAATGAATGGATTATCCTCAGGTCACTGCTTTCAGGGTCCAAGACCCCCTATTATCTGCATTCTGCATATGAACAGGTGAACATAGTTAAACTATACAATATGCATGTACTGACTGTCTCATATCATGCAACATGTATGTATGTCAGTTTTCCAGACCTATGCTATTACTAATAAAAATTACTTAAAAAAAAAAAAAAAAAACTGCCGTATTTAATCACTACAAGTGAAAATTAAGCCATCTGTGGATTCATCTTGAGAGACAAATTTTAGTGATAATATGAAATGAAACAGGGAAATAAAGGTGGATGAAGAAAAATGGTCATTGCATTATGATATAGTATTTCAAACTTCCAAATGATGACCAATGCGGACATGTGACTATGAAAAAAATGAATCTTTTTTTCCACATACCAGTTTTGCAAAAAGTTAAAACACAGTCTAAGTTATTAAATGCATACAATAAGGAAAACAGAGATGAATAAAACAAGCCCATTTTTTGTACTAAATCATTCATTAAGTTTGCATAAAACTTCAGATCTGCATCAAAATATTATCATCAAAGCTTGGAATATAGTGATAGACACACTAGCTCCCTTCAAATACATATGTAAACCCCATCAGTACAATCCATCTCTTTTCTACAAAATTCAAACAGGTAATACATGATATTTATTAAACTTCTCACCTTATACAACATCAAATCAACTTCAAAAGTTATGATGTAACTTTGTGATGTCTAGGGGAATAATGAAAAAAAATCAAAGAAGATCTGGAAGGCAGTAAGGGATCTTTATTACTGTGATAATCTGTAAGATCTCCCTGTCTCAGTGAGGCCAAGTTATTTTGGAGAAACATTTACTGGTTTGAATTACACCAGTAATCACAGCTGACCAGCTAGCAGACTGTGTGTTAAGAGATATACCAATCACGAGATGAAACACAGTCAAAGGCAGCACTAAGATATACACTATATGGCAGGTATGTTGGCAATTAAGTAGGTACACTAGTAGGTAAGTAAAATGAGTTCAATGAATAGTGAGACGCAGTCACCAAAAAAACAGAGTCTCTGCTGATGTAGCACCCCAAAAGTTGAGATGGAAGTAACTGACACGATATTCTGTGTGTCAAGTGAAAGGGAATAGACAGCTTATTGACAGTTCTCAAGTGAATTTAAAGGATAACTTTTTCTATACCACTCCTTACATGGAAAGATGACAGCACACTTGGGTTGAGATGAATGAGGTGTAACTAATACACATAGATGGAATATGTCTAAAAAATGGCATTGCCAGCATTGTGATGGTGTCACTTATATAACACACTCAGATGGAATATGTCTAAAAAAATGGCTTGCTAGCATTGTGATGGTGTCACTTATATAATACACTCAGATGGAACATGTCTAAAATGGCATTGCCAGGATTGTGATGGTGTCACTTATATAATACACTCAGATGGAACATGTCTAAAATGGCATTGTCAGGATTGTGATGGTGTCACTTATATAATACACTCAGATGGAACAGGTCTAAAATGGCATTGCCAGGATTGTGATGGTGTCACTTATATAATACACTCAGATGGAACAGGTCTAAAATGGCATTGCCAGGATTGTGATGGTGTCACTTATATAATACACTCAGATGGAACATGTCTAAAATGGTATTGCCAGCATTGTGATGGTGTCACTCATATAATACACTCAGATGGAACATGTCTAAAATGGCATTGCCAGGATTGTGATTTTGTCACTTATATAATACACTCAGATGGAACATGTCTAAAATGGCATTGCCAGCATTGTGATGGTGTCACTTATATGATACACTCAGATGGAACATGTCTAAAATAGCATTGTCAGGATTGTGATTGTGTCACTTATATAATACACTCAGATGGAACAGGTCTAAAATGGCATTGCCAGCACTGTGATGGTGTCACTTATATAATACACTCAGATGGAACAGGTCTAAAATGGCATTGCCAGCACTGTGATGGTGTCACTTATATAATACACTCAGATGGAATATGTCTAAAATGGCATTGCCAGGATTGTGATGGTGTCACTTATATAATACACTCAGATGTAACAGGTCTAAAATGGCATTGCCAGTATTGTGATGGTGTCACTTATATAATACACTCAGGTGGAACATGCCTGAAATGGCATTAGCAGCATTGTGATGGTGTTACTTATATAATACACTCAGATGGAACATGTCTAAAATGGCATTGCCAGCATTGTGATGGTGTCACTTATATAATACACTCAGATGGAACATGTCTAAAATGGCATTGCCAGCATTGTGATGGTGTCACTTATATAATACACTCAGATGGAACATGTCTAAAATGGCATTGCCAGCACTGTGATGGTGTCTCTCATATAATACACTCAGAAGGAACAGGTCTAAAATGGCTTTGACAGGATTGTGATGGTGTCACTTATATAATACACTCAGATGGAACATGTCTAAAATGGCATTGCCAGCATTGTGATGGTGTCACTCATATAATGCACTCAGATGGAACAGGTCTAAAATGGCATTGCCAGGATTGTGATGGTGTCACTTATATAATACACTCAGATGTAACATGTCTAAAATGGCATTGCCAGCATTGTGATGGTGTCACTTATATAATACACTCAGATGGAACATGTCTAAAATGGCATTGCCAGGATTGTGATGTTGTCACTTATATAATACACTCAGATGTAACATATCTAAAATGGCATTGCCAGGATTGTGATGGTGTCACTTATATAATACACTCAGATGGAACATGTCTAAAATGGCATTGCCAGGATTGTGATGGTGTCACTTATATAATACACTCAGATGGAACATGTCTAAAATGGCATTGCCAGTATTGTGATGGTGTCACTTATATAATACACTCAGATGGAACATGTCTAAAATGGCATTGTCAGTATTGTGATGGTGTCACTTATATAATACACTCAGATGGAACATGTCTAAAATGGCATTGCCAGGATTGTGATGGTGTAACTTATATAATACACTCAGATGGAACATGTCTAAAATGGCATTGCCAGCACTGTGATGGTGTCACTCATATAATACACTCAGATGGAACAGGTCTAAAATGGCATTGCCAGCATTGTGATGGTGTCACTTATATAATACACTCAGATGGAACATGTCTAAAATGGCATTGCCAGCATTGTGATGGTGTCACTTATATAATACACTCAGATGGAACATGTCTAAAATAGCATTGCCAGCATTGTGATGGTGTCACTTTTATAATACACTCAGATGGAACAGGTCTAAAATGGCATTGCCAGGATTGTGATGGTGTCACTTATATAATACACTCAGATGGAACATGCCTGAAATGGCATTACCAGCATTGTGATGGTGTTACTTATATAATACACTCAGATGGAACATGTCTAAAATGGCATTGCCAGGATTGTGATGGTGTCACTTATATAATACACTCAGATGGAACATGTCTAAAATGGCATTGCCAGCATTGTGATGGTGTCACTCATATAATACACTCAGATGGAACATGTCTAAAATGGCATTGCCAGGATTGTGATGGTGTCACTTATATAATACACTCAGATGGAACATGTCTAAAATAGCATTGCCAGCATTGTGATGGTGTCACTTATATAATACACTCAGATGGAACAGGTCTAAAATGGCATTGCCAGGATTGTGATGGTGTCACTTATATAATACACTCAGATGGAACATGTCTAAAATGGCATTGCCAGGATTGTGATGGTGTCACTTATATAATACACTCAGATGGAACAGGTCTAAAATGGCATTGCCAGGATTGTGATGGTGTCACTCATATAATACACTCAGATGGAACAGGTCTAAAATGGCATTGCCAGCATTGTGATGGTGTCACTTATATGATACACTCAGATGGAACAGGTCTAAAATGGCATTGCCAGCATTGTGATGGTGTCACTTATATAATACACTCAGATGTAACATGTCTGAAATGGCATTGCCAGCATTGTGATGGTGTCACTTATATGATACATTCAGATGGAACATGTCTAAAATGGCATTGCCAGCATTGTGATGGTGTCACTCATATAATACACTCAGATGGAACATGTCTAAAATGGCATTGCCAGGATTGTGATGGTGTCACTTATATAATACACTCAGATGGAACATGTCTAAAATAGCATTGCCAGCATTGTGATGGTGTCACTTATATAATACACTCAGATGGAACAGGTCTAAAATGGCATTGCCAGGATTGTGATGGTGTCACTTATATAATACACTCAGATGGAACATGTCTAAAATGGCATTGCCAGGATTGTGATGGTGTCACTTATATAATACACTCAGATGGAACAGGTCTAAAATGGCATTGCCAGGATTGTGATGGTGTCACTCATATAATACACTCAGATGGAACAGGTCTAAAATGGCATTGCCAGCATTGTGATGGTGTCACTTATATGATACACTCAGATGGAACAGGTCTAAAATGGCATTGCCAGCATTGTGATGGTGTCACTTATATAATACACTCAGATGTAACATGTCTGAAATGGCATTGCCAGCATTGTGATGGTGTCACTTATATGATACACTCAGATGGAACATGTCTAAAATGGCATTGCCAGCATTGTGATGGTGTCACTTATATAATACACTCAGATGGAACAGGTCTAAAATGGCATTGCCTGGATTGTGATTGTGTCACTTATATAATACACTCAGATGGAACATGTCTAAAATGGCATTGCCAGGATTGTGATTGTGTCACTTATATAATACACTCAGATGGAACATGTCTAAAATGGCATTGCCAGCATTGTGATGGTGTCACTTATATAATACACTCAGATGGAACATGTCTAAAATGGCATTACCAGTATTGTGATGGTGTCACTTATATAATACACTCAGATGGAACATGTCTAAAATGGCATTGCCAGGATTGTGATTGTGTCACTTATATAATACACTCAGATGGAACATGTCTAAAATGGCATTGCCAGCATTGTGATGGTGTCACTTATATAATACACTCAGATGGAACATGTCTAAAATGGCATTGCCAGGATTGTGATGGTGTCACTTATATAATACACTCAGATGGAACAGGTCTAAAATGGCATTGCCAGCACTGTGATGGTGTCACTTATATAATACTCTCAGATGGAACAGGTCTAAAATGGCATTGCCAGGATTGTGATGGTGTCACTTATATGATACACTCAGATGGAACAGGTCTAAAATGGCATTGCCAGCATTGTGATGGTGTCACTTATATAATACACTCAGATGTAACATGTCTAAAATGGCATTGCCAGGATTGTGATGGTGTCACTTATATAATACACTCAGATGGAACATGTCTAAAATGGCATTGCCAGAATTGTGATGGTGTCACTTAGATAATACACTCAGATGGAACATGTCTAAAATGGCATTGCCAGGATTGTGATTGTGTCACTTATATAATACACTCAGATGGAACAGGTCTAAAATGGCACTGCCAGCACTGTGATGGTGTCACTTATATAATACACTCAGATGGAACATGTCTAAAATGGCATTGCCAGGATTGTGATGGTGTCACTTATATAATACGCTCAGATGGAACCGGTCTAAAATGGCATTGCCAGGATTGTGATTGTGTCACTTATATAATACACTCAGATGGAACATGTCTAAAATGGCATTGCCAGGATTGTGATGGTGTCACTCATATAATACACTCAGATGGAACATGTCTAAAATGGCATTGTCAGTATTGTGATGGTGTCACTTATATAATACACTCAGATGGAACATGTCTAAAATGGCATTGCCAGGATTGTGATGGTGTCACTTATATAATACACTCAGATGGAACAGGTCTAAAATGGCATTGCCAGGATTGTGATTGTGTCACTTATATAATACACTCAGATGGAACAGGTCTAAAATGGCATTGCCAGCATTGTGATGGTGTCACTTATATAATACACTCAGATGGAACATGTCTAAAATGGCATTGCCAGGATTGTGATTGTGTCACTTATATAATACACTCAGATGGAACAGGTCTAAAATGGCATTGTCAGGATTGTGATGGTGTCACTTATATAATACACTCAGATGTAACATGTCTAAAATGGCTTTGTCAGTATTGTGATGGTGTTACTTATATAATACACTCAGATGGAACATGTCTAAAATGGCATTGCCAGGATTGTGATGGTGTCACTTATATAATACACTCAGATGGAACATGTCTAAAATGGCATTGCCAGCATTGTGATGGTGTCACTTATATAATACACTCAGATGGAACATGCCTAAAATGGCATTGCCATGATTGTGATGGTGTCACTTATATAATACACTCAGATGTAACATGTCTGAAATGGCATTACCAGCATTGTGATGCAGCACACTAAGCATAGCTCTCAACTTCTTAAAGCAATAAATCTGGACAAACCCATAAATAAAGGGGGGAACAAAGGCCTAAAATAGGGACACTTTTAAAATATTGCACTTACAAACTTAGAACATTGATAGAATAACAAATAATAAATTTTATGAAAGGAATGAAGCTTGAAACTCAAATGTCTGTCATTATTTTCTGACTTCAACTCTCAATGATTTACCAACAATGTGCCAGAAAACCACAATTTTATGAGAAACAGACCAAAAATATGATGCAAAAATTTGGACATTCTGCAAAAATCTGTACAGCTGAGAGGTAAGTCATTTAGAAAGAAGGTCATACATTTTTCTTTCAGAGTGTAATTTAACTGACTACAGTATTGTGACTGGTCACTAACATGATGGTCATTGCGCAACTCCACCAGTCTTAATTGCTGTCATTTCCATAGCCTGCCTTAAGGGACAGTATATGAGCATGACACCCAAAGTTGAAATCCCCACTCTTTCCAATAGCCAATGACCCCTTAGCTCCTCTTGCCCAGCTAACTATCTCCAACTGGGCTGCTAAATAATCCCAAATCAGTAAGATAAGCTCAATGTTTGCTACAAATGACTGGTTCAAGCATTCTATTTTATTTTGTGATTTCTGTATGAGTCACATGTGTTTTAGATTTGCATGCACATTTGATGTTCGTTTTCTCCACAAAGGCTTAGAATCTCTGACCCGGAGGCTTTGTTCTAGTGTTATTAAGCTCATAACAATGCAGTAGTCCAGGGGCTGAAAGACAAACTGAGAGCTGTTTTTATTTTCCTTGGTAGGAAGACTAATTTGCCACAAAAAACAATCAACACATCTATGAAAATGTGAGGCCAAATCAGCTAAGGAAGAAAGAAAAAAGACTGGCATAACTTATGCTATAAGCAGAATGTTTTCAGGCTGAATGACAGCCTTAGTGACAAAGTAAGTTGGAAAAATTAAAACAAGAAAAATGTGAAGAGTCAAGATACTTTGAACTCTGAAATGTCATGTAGGTATGCGTATTGATCATAGATGAATTTAGAACATGTGCTATAATCTGGACTGGATATGAGCATATTTAGAAACTTATGGAGATGGAACACAGAAGATTCTTGACTTATAACATGTATGACCTATGACAATCTGGACTTACAATACAAAATGTAACATTCATGCATATTACTTATTAGAACATCTTTATGGTACACACAGCATTGTACTGTACAAAACTGTATATGGGGATTTTTAACATAAAACAAACTTACAATAGGGTCATTGACATGTAACTCATCATAAGCAGTGGGCCAATCATATCATTTTTCTTCTTGTGGTTTGTACTATAAAAAATGTGATATTTATGAATGACAGGCCATCACTATATATGTCCTTTAATGAATAAAGATAATTAGTTTTAGCATCACTTAATGCAGGTTCTTCATTAATAAGAAGATAAGACAAAGGCCGCCGGTGTCTCCTATAATCTGTCATGACTCTCGTAGCTTCAGTAGTAACTTATTATTTTCTATAAAGAAATGGTCTGAAGAGTTTGTCAATTACTTAAACTCCATGACCACATTTTGGGGACTTACTTTCATGGACAACAGAGACTTTATTAACGGGTCTATATTGGAACATTGAAGTTTCAAAACTTCAAATGTTCTAATATCGAAACCTATTCAGTGAAAGCTGAAAACATCGAACATACAGAATAGTACAATTTATTTATTTATTTTATTTATTTATTTGCAGTTGGTTTACCAGGATAGTCCATTGGGCCAAAAGAACCCGTTTTCAATGGAGTCCTGGGGAGAAAAGCTCCAATATTGACAAAAATTAGGTACATACATTTACTACAATATAATTATACAGAGTAGAGATAAAAATTAAAACATTTAGGCTTGAATTTGAGAAAACATTTAAGGATGAGGAGAAAGACTGTGATATTGGCAGAGTTAAATAGATGCTAAAATTACTAGACAATTATGCACAGTAGAGGTAAAACATTAATACATTTAGGCAAAATTTTGAGAAAAATACATTTAGGCATAAATTTGAGAAACATTCAGAATTAAGAACAGTATTGAGATAAGCAATCAGGGAAGTTATTGAGGAGGAGCTCAGAAGGTCTAAGTTAAAATAATTTTAGTGTGGAAACATAAGCTTTAGTAGGGAGTGTGAGTGGAGATGGAATGTTGCAGATCTATGAGGGGAGAGCAGGAACAATCCCATTGGGATATTAAATATGTATGAAGTGATTTTTTGAATACGTGTTTATTGGTAATAGTACGAATGGATGGAGGAAGTGAGTTCCATAGTCGGGCAAGGTTAAAAGATAGTAAATGTTTGCCTGGGGATGACTTGGTTTGTGTACTATTAATAGATTTTGGTGGTTAGACCTTAGGACTCTGTTAGGTAGGTGCATTCTGAAGGCAGTAGACAGAGAGGGACAAAGAGAAGGACTGGAAATGAGCTTGTGAGCGAAAGTCAACTGAATATATGTAAGCTGGTTTGGTAATTCAAGCCAGTTTAATTTTGAAGGAAGTACAATGGTGGGTTGAAGACCTGTGGCTGTTTGCGAATTTGGCTATTTTGTTATAGCAGGAAGAAAGTTGTTTTTTTAAGGAGGCCTGAAGATTAGTCAGTAGTGGAGCACCATAGAGAAGGGAGGGAATGAGAAAAGAGGAAGCGAGTGTGATTTTGGAGGAATTAGTGAGGTATTGGTTCTGACGATAGAGCATGCCTAGTTTTGATGGGTTTTTTTTATATTTAGTAGTAGATGGGAATTATAACTAAGTCTATTGTCAATTAGTACTCCTAATAGCTTAGTTTCAGAGACTAGATCTAGGGGTGTGTTATTTAGGCTGGTAATAGTGAAGGAGTTGGTATTAAAGGAGGTAGCTTTAGAAGGGGTGAAAACCATAAGTTTTGTTTTGGAGGCATTGAGTGCTAAGTGGTTTATTTTCATCCAGCGTTCAGTTATTAAAAAGGCTTGCTGAGTAAGTTTTTGGAGTAGTGAGGGGGAGATGGCAGAGCAGATGATTGTAGAGTCATCTGCGTATTGAATGATGTTTGCAAAAGGGATAGATTGATGAAAGTCGTTGACAAATATATTGAAGAGGAGGGGGCCCAGAATAGATCCTTGGGGAACACCAGTGGGGGTGCTTATGAATGGGGAAGTAGCCTTCTTCCATCTGACTGCTTGGTGTCTATTTGACAGATAGCTAGAAAACCAATTTATGGAAGAGAGAGAGAGGTTGAGTTTTGACATTTTAGTTAAAAGCAGGTTGTGTGAGATGGTGTCAAAGGCCTTGGATAGGTCAAGAAGTAGGGTAGAGACAATGTGTCCAGCATCACGTGCTTTATTGACAGTCTCAAGAAAGGATAAAAGGGCAGTCATGGTACTATGGTTTGGCCTGAATCCATGTTGAGTGGGGGTTAGCAGGTTGTTATCCAAGAGATGTGGCAAGAGTTGGAGGTGAACACACTTTTCCAAAAGTTTTGAAATGGGGGAAAGGATGGCAATAGGATGAAAATTATTGATGTTATAGTTGTTGCCTCCTTTGTGAAGGGGGATAATGAATGCTTGCTTCCACAGTGTAGGCACGGTGTGTTCTTGGATGGAACGGTTTATTAGAATGCTAATGGGATAGGCAATGGCATCTGCAGCTATGTGTAGGAAATAAGAGGGAATGTTATCAGGGGCATTAGTGCATGGCTTTAATTTTTGGAGGAGTTTCTTAATAGTGGTAGTAGATACAGGTTTTAAGGTGAAAAGAGATGGGGGTGGAGATGGTGAGTTTGAGAAGTGTTCGGTTGATGGGGAAGTACTAGTAGTGGAAGAGGTGGGAGATGGGTCATGTGAAGTAGAGATGGGGTAGGGTTGGTTGTGGTAGGAGGGGTGAGTTGTATGGTGGGGGAGGATGAGAAGGAAGAGGTTAGTTTACTAATAGAGTCGATGAAAAGGAGTTAAATTGAATAGCTAAGTCTAGGTCTTGGATGTTTGGGTCTGGGGTAGGGGTGGGTGGTTTGCTGGGGTTGAGGAGGGTAGAAATTCCCTTCCAGAATCTTTGGGGTTGGTTTTATTGTTGTTTTGGAGTGTGAGGAAGTATGTTTGTCTATCAGAGATTATTAGCTTTTTTACTTTATTACGGAGGGTTTTGTATGCAATATGTTTGTCTGGTGTCTTGTTTCTCAGATACTGTCCCCAGGCTTTGTCTCTAAGCCTCATGGTAGATAGAGTAGTTTTGGTTAGCCAGGGGGCTGTGTTAGTTTTTATTCTTTTTGTTCTTAGAGGGGCTTGGGAATCAAGTATTCCTAGAAATGTGGAGTTAAAAAGGGAAACAGCTTCTTCTAAGGGCAGCGTTTGTAGGCTGTTCCAATTGATGGTTTTCAGGGAATCAATGAAAATTGAGGGTTGAAGTATTTGTCAGGTAGTGATGTAGTTATGGCGTGGGTTAGAGATGCAGGAGTCGGTGGGTGAAAGTAGGCAGGTGATCACCAAGAGGGTCGGGAAGAGTACCGCTGTTTGAAAATAGTGGGTGTGACACTAGGACCCAGTCGAGGATAGTGCCACTGGAGGGGTCTTTAGAAGGGTGGGTTATGTTATTGATTAGCTGGGAGAAATTGAATAGATTGATGTTAAGAGGGTTGGTTGGGGACTGGATGGAGGCCCAGTTAATATTGACATCTCCAAGAATTATGGTTTCGTTGTTAATATTATCTGAGAGCCAGGAGAGGATGTTTTCAAGTGTAGAAATATTGTCACCTGGAGGAATGTAGAGGGATGCTAGGCAAATGTTTTTGTGTTTGTTAATTTGGAGGAGAGAGAGGAGTAGTTCAGCATTATTAAATGTTGGGGTAGGTTTGTTGTATGGGGTAACTAGCAAGGTGGAGGTATAAAGGAGGGCAACTCCACCTCCTTTCTTTTGGGTCCTGTCTTTTCTAATGATTGAGTAGTTGGGTGGAGTTATTTCAGAATCTTTTATGGAGGGCTTTAACCAAGTTTCTGAAATAGATAGTATATCAGGTTTGTTATGTGTGAGCCATGCGTGGAGGATGGGGACTTTATTCACTATACTTTGTGAGTTTAGAGAAGTAAAGTATATAGGTTTGTGTGGGGAGGAGGAGGAGGAGGGGCCGGGTTAGGATGGACATCACCAGATAGAAGGCAGATAAAGAGATGGAAGATGGGGTTTGAAAGAGAGTTGATTAGAGTATTAAGATGATTTGGGTCATCTGAGATGATTAAGGGTGTTTATTCGTTGTGGGGATAGAGTATTTGAGTGGTGAGAAGTTTAAATGAGAAGGTGAGGAGTTGGGTTATTGGGTGAAGATTGGGAGAGATGGGATAGTGTAATTGTGGGAAAGGGGTGTTCAGATGGTAAGTAGTGTGGTAAAGTTGTGGGTGGTAAGAGATGACAGGTTGGGTGAGGAGATAGAGGTATGATAGTTTAAGAGAAAGTGATAGAAGACATAGGGTGGAATAAGGGTATGTAGGCATGTTGATAGGGTTGCTTGAAAGTGGGTGATGCAATTGTCAAAATATATGATATAGTGGAAGGGATAAGAAGGATTTTACTAGAGAAGTGTAGAAAGAGGTGTGGGAGTGGAGGTGGGTGTTATAGGGTAGATAGGTGAGTGAGTGTGTTAGAAGTGGGATGTATTGAAGTGTAGTGCCTGTGGGAGTGGTTTGAAATTGGATAATAGGCTGATGGGGTGTGGCACGGTGTTGGAACGAGATTGGTGTAGAGAAAAAGTGGGTGTGGAAACAAGAGGGATATAGCTAGATGCACTGGGGGCGGGTGGGATTTGGGGGCAGGGTAGGGAGCGGAGTGAGCCGGAAGAAACCAGGAGAGGATCGAGAGCCTATCAGTGGAGCAAAGATTAGAGGAGAGTAAGTAGTGGCAGGGTAAGTAAGGAATACTGTATATAATATGGATAGGAAAGTAAGAATGTAGATATTGGCAGAGTAAGGAATAAGTGAGAGAAAAGTAATGACAGAGGGAGGGGCGCCTCTAGTGGTCAGTGCAGAGAATGCACTAGGCCAAACTAGGTGGGTCTGGGGCTGAGTGGGATAAATTAAGGAAGAGCTAGTGAAACCCAGGGAAGAGATGAGGTAGAAGTAGATGGGAGATAAGAGAGTGTCTAGGCTGCTGGGTGCCCTGGCAGGAGATAGCTTGAAACTAACAGTACATGGAGTTCTAATCCGTGGAGGCCCAAGTATTAACACACACACATACTTTCTTGGTATCCTCTGGGAGACTTGTTCCAATGTCCAAGTGGGATTTGAGGCAGCAGAGCAGTATATTGCCTAAGCAAGAATGTTTGGATGAGGTAGCTGACCTTAGTATATTGAATGTATCCACCCAGGCAGGTCCCAAGGGAAAAACAGGGCAATAATAACTGGAGACAGGAGAAGAGATGGGTAAGAGTTAGTCACAGAGAAGCAGACACAAAAATGCAGTGCATATGAATATTACTAGGCAGGTAAAAAAAGTGTTATGCTAAAAGTATCATCAATCAACAATAAACCTTTATGGCTAAAAACATATAAAAACTAAGCAGATTACAACTAATTATAAAGCAGAATAACAATGTGTTTGTATAGTACCATGGGATAGAGACTTCCAGGGCAATGAGAGGTTTGCATAGACAGGCTGGCGCTTAAGCGCCAGTGTTTGTAAGGGCTAAAGCAACTACAAAATAGTTCAGCAAACGACCATGAACAGTTCCCTGTAATTAAAGTGAAACCACTGTAGATTAACAGTGTGGGTATAAAGTAAACGGAATAGTCCGTCTGAGGTGTCCAGTACAAAAATGCAATGGCCTCTACATCAAGAGGTGTGCTAATTGGCCCTGTCAGGTATTATCAGCCACTATTAATGTGCAGTTATTAACTGTAGCACTAATTACAGACACTGAAGCCTCAGGGCAGTATCGCACCCCTGTCGGTAGCGACTATAGAGGCATTAGGGTAGGCTAATCAAACTGTGGGAATTACTAGCAATCACAGTAATGCGAGCTGCATAGAGGGCAACGTTCATAAGGAACAGTGTGGGTAGTGGAATTCTATGGTAGACTCTAAGCTGGAGTCGCTTGCAAATAATGAGCTCTTAGGCTCTGGATTCTGCAGTCGTTTGGACCAACACTCACTTAAACCCTCTAAACTGCGGTCGTTCTGAGCAACATACAGTGAATCAAATACATATGAGAAAATTGGCCAAAAACGACAGTATAAGCACTCTAGACAGTAAAACCAGTATAAGCTGTATAAACAGTATAAACGACAGTATAAGCACTCTAGACAGTAAAACCAGTATAAGCAGTATAAACAGTATAAATGAAAGGCAGTATATGCACTTTAAACAGCAGTCTTTCTGAGCGATACATAAAGTCAAAAACCCATGAGTGATAAGCACGGAGAACAACAGAATACAATAAGAAATGCAACTTTCATTCAATGATAAAATATTTAAGTTCCCTAAATTGTAGTCGTAAAGAGCGACTTAAAAGTAAACTAAAACACATGCTTGTGTAGGCTATGACAGCAAACAAAATGCTTGTGTAGTAAACGACAGCAAACAGAGTGAAATACAAGCATATTATAACAACAATTTCAAACGCCAAGACAATTAGGGGAAGGCCCCGATGAACAGAGTTAACCAGGCACCAGCAGCAGCCAAAGGGAGTTTAAAATGGCTTTAAGGAGGGTATAAATAACTTCCAGGCGGAAGTAAAGAAGGGAGGTGGGGGAGGGGTATAAGCTAGTGTGGAAAACCGGAAGGTCCACAATCATCCGATACAGGAAGTAAGGATGTACGACGGGTAGCAGAGTCTAAGGGGAGGGAGAAGAGAACTATGAATGCACTAGTAGGCTAGGTGCGTGGGACAGAGGTTGCATGAGCAGTATGTCCTGGTGGATAGAAGCGGAGAAAGCAGGGAGAGAGGGGAAGGGAAAGAGGGAGGAGAGTAAGTGAGAGATGCAATGATAAGTAAAAAAGTAGGGTAGAGATAGCGTGAGTCGTATAGTCTGATACGTAGAAGGAAGAGAAGGGAAGGTAGCAACTAGTTGAGTGTAGTGTGAAGGAAAATGAATAGACCAACAAGCGATAGGCAAGGTGGGGGACAGGGTATAACAGACCAGGAGAGGATCGAGAGCCTATCAGTGGAGCAAAGATTAGAGGAGAGTAAGTAGTGGCAGGGTAAGTAAGGAATACTGTATATAATATGGATAGGAAAGTAAGAATGTAGATATTGGCAGAGTAAGGAATAAGTGAGAGAAAAGTAATGACAGAGGGGAGGGGGCGCCCTCTAGTGGTCAGTGCAGAGAATGCACTAGGCCAAACTAGGTGGGTCTGGGGGCTGAGTGGGATAAATTAAGGAAGAGCTAGTGAAACCCAGGGAAGAGATGAGGTAGAAGTAGATGGGAGATAAGAGAGAGTGTCTAGGCTGCTGGGTGCCCTGGCAGGGAGATAGCTTGAAACTAACAGTACATGGAGTTCTAATCCGTGGAGGCCCAAGTATTAACACACACACATACTTTCTTGGTATCCTCTGGGAGACTTGTTCCAATGTCCAAGTGGGATTTGAGGCAGCAGAGCAGTATATTGCCTAAGCAAGAATGTTTGGATGAGGTAGGTGACCTTTAGTATATTGAATGTATCCACCCAGGCAGGTCCCAAGGGAAAAACAGGGCAATAATAATTTCTTGGTATCCTCTGGGAGACTTGTTCCAATGTCCAAGTGGGATTTGAGGCAGCAGAGCAGTATATTGCCTAAGCAAGAATGTTTGGATGAGGTAGGTGACCTTTAGTATATTGAATGTATCCACCCAGGCAGGTCCCAAGGGAAAACAGGGCAATAATAATTTCTTGGTATCCTCTGGGAGACTTGTTCCAATGTCCAAGTGGGATTTGAGGCAGCAGAGCAGTATATTGCCTAAGCAAGAATGTTTGGATGAGGTAGGTGACCTTTAGTATATTGAATGTATCCACCCAGGCAGGTCCCAAGGGAAAAACAGGGCAACATACATACAACACAAACACACCAAAAAAACAGCAATCCACACACATACACCTAAAATCTTACACCTAGCCATACACTAAACTATACACACACCACTAACTACCCACTTACCTTAACCCAAACCCTAACCCTAAGGTCTGTCACTATCGCAGACTCACCTCACCCGCGCTCTAACCCTAACTCACCTACCCCACCCTATCCCTCATGTCCACACAATTGCACACTTACCTGACCCACGTCCTAACCCTAACTCACCTCACCCGCCCTAACCCTCACGTCCACACAATCGCACACATACCTAACCTGCACCTTAACCTTAACTCACCTAACCCGCCCTAACCCTCACATCCACACAATCGCACACATACCTAACCCGCACCCTAACCCTAACTAACATAACCCGCACTCAATAGCACACTTACCTGAACCTGACTTGTAACTTTCCACCACAGCGCTGAAAATACCGAAGCAACAGAAACGGACAACCAAATTCTTTCCCTAGGAAAAAATTTGGTTTTCTGTTGCTTCGATATTTTCAGCTTTTGCTGAATAGGGTTCAACATTATAACATTCAACGTTTTTAAACTTCGATGTTCTAATATAGACCCCTTTATTAACTACTTGGATGTGACCATTTACAAAAAATACGGCAGTTTTATTTCTAATAATTTAATATAAAACACACATTTTTGAAACTGCTGTCTGCATTTTTCTAGCTTTCATCCTTATAAGAAAAAGGTGGGGCTGGTCAGAGCGCCAGAGATCTGGTTATCACACATGATTTCTGATAATGATTATTTCAATACAGAAATGGACAAACTTAAGAACACATTCATTGACAGAGAATACCCAACCCCTCTTACAGACAAGATCATTAAAGGATTGTTGGATGAGAGACTTTTGAGGTTTAGACCCACCAGTTAACCATTATACAGGACAGTTTGGTTGTAGCCATGACTCTTGGAACATGGCCTTGGTGGTGAAATACTAAGGGGCCTTGCACAAGATTACCAACATCATTCAATACAACTGGCACATTTGTATAATCAATTGTGATGTCCTTAATAAGCTCGGAGAGCAGCCTATATTTGTTTAGAAGTTGGTTAATAATCTGAAGAATCTATCTGAGGTAAAAACATGTACCTAAAACTCTAAGGCTTCCAGGCATGAGACAAACAAATGTGGAAGTTGTCCATTTTGTAGAATATTTTGGATTTAGACCACCTGGCTTTGGACTACTATTTAGCTGACCAAATAATTTCTGTAAAGGAAATTGCAATACAAGTAGAGTGGATCATCTGGCTAAGCGTGAATCCTGCCCTGTCATCTGTATGGGCAAACCCGATCACTCTATTAGAAAAAGAATTTACGAACAAGCTGTTGACTGAAGGGTTTTTCTGGATTTATATTGGTGATAACAAGAACTAGTTTTATTTAACCTACATTAAAATATTTTTAATATCACATTCCTAGCAATTTACTGTTTCTAACTCAATTAAATAGTTCTTTCATTCATTAATTTTAAACAACAGTGCCTCTATTTTGATTATTTTGGGTTTCAATGAAGTTATGCAGTATGCCTTAGTTTGGTTTTCTAATCAGCTATCTGTCCCTTTAAGTTTAATTAGAACTGAGGACATTAGTTTTTTTTAAACAGCTTGACCCAGCTACTTCTTGTTATGAAGAAGTCCTTGTTACAGTTTACTGGATGAAAGCGCTTAACTACTGGATGTTATGTAGGTTTCATTCATTTATTTTGTTTTTTATCAGTTGTTAAATCAAAAGCTCTATACATTTTTTTAAACTACTATTGGCTGCCTTTCATTTCTGGATTCCCTGGTGGTCTGTGTAGCATAGTATTTAGTTATATAAGAGGAGCAGACTAGAAATATTGGCAGCAAATGTCTCCTATAATTTGTCATGACTCTAGCAGATTTCAGGTACTAGTAGTGAATTATTATTTTTTTTTCTAGAAAGAAAAGGTGAGAAGAGATGAGAACTGGTATGCTTCCATTAATTGGGGAGGGATAGTGATTAATACTATTACTTTTATAAATGATAATTCTGCCAATTTTGCATTTAAACATCAATGCTAAGAATATAATATGGATTTCATAAAATGCAGGAAAATAGCAACAAGATCCCATTTTTTTCTTATGAATTATAGATATACAAGAACTGGAAGAGAAAGAGACCTTCCAGTGCCAACAGTGGATAAATTAAAGTGTCATTTTCGATCGCACCATTTTAGAAAACAAAATATCCCTGCTTTGACAGCATTACTGGGTGACGTATTCTTTTACACGTTGTCTTATTTGTACTGCTTTTCTTCTTTTCTCATCTCACTAGGCAAGTGTGTGTGTGTGTGTGTGTGTGTGTGTGTGTGTGTGTGTGTGTGTGTGTGTGTGTGTGTGTGTGTGTGTCTTTCGGCTTATACCAGTTAGGGGTTGCCACAGTGGAACTCCGGTCCGCTAATGTTTGTAGTGGATTTTTATGTACGGAGTTACCAGCCCTGACGCACAACCTTCAACGAAGACACACCCATTCACGCATGCATCCACACAGAAGACTCTCTAGCTGAGAATCGAACGCGACGTCTTGCTGTGAGGTGACAAAGTACAGACAGGAAAGACAACAACTTCTGAAGATGAGCAAAACATAATAAGAGCACCTGCATTCTCAGTAGAATCAACTGATGATTCAACAGTGCCACGTTACAAAACTTAACAAATAGCACACAGGCATAGCAGCTCCATGAAGTCTACATTCTAACTATGCTCCCTGATTCCCTGAATGATGTGTTTACCACAGAGCATGCAAATCGCTGCGCCCTACCTCTCTAGTAATACACTTGTATACCCAAACAAAAACACATATATAATGGTTTTGTGTGTGTGTGTGTGTGTGTGTGTGTGTGTGTGTGTGTGTGTGTGTGTGTGTGTGTGTGTGTGTGTGTGTGCGTGAAATGGCATATATTGTGTTTCTGTCAAACTAAACATACTATAGGCAATTTGCATCAACATCAAACTTTTTACATATTCAAAACAGTTTTGTAATTGTGAATGTTTAATCCTTAGAAACATTTAAACTCAGGAGCAGTCCAAAAAGCTGTCCATTTTCGTCCACAGAATTTGACATGACTAGGTACACTATACATTATAACCTTGTTTTTGAGATGGTTCTTGGTATACTACAGTAACAGCTGAAGACATGTATTTATTTATTTATTTATTTCCAGTTTGGTAACTGGGGAGGTCCACTGGGCTCAAGGAGCCCGTTTTCAGTGGAAGCCTGGGGAGAAAAGCTCCATATTACATAAAAGTATTTCAAAAAGTAGTATTATAGCATGACATTTAGAAAAGTACAATTGCAAAATAGAAGAACATGCATTATACACATTTACATAGTAGATTAGGGAAACCATAAATACAGCATTTAAGATGGACAGAGGCAGTAAATAATGTGTACATAGTTTTAAAAACTAAGAATTGTAAATATCTCTGAGTAGTTATAAAAAGTAATATTTGAAGGATTGTAGTAAGTACACTTTGCATTAGAGTAGAGGAGAAATAAAGTTGGAAAGTACACTATTTTCTTTAAATACATTCATGATATTGGAGCTTTCAGAGAGAGGCAGATGTACAATAGAGAAAGAGGAGTGCATCCATGGCAGTGTTGATGATCTTTGTAAGATAGCATCAACATTTATATGTAGGCAGGAATGAGAATCAATCACAGAGAAGCATCAACATTTATATGTAGGCAGTAATGAGAATCAATCACAGAGAAGCATCAACATTTATATGTAGGCAGGAATGAGAATCAATCACAGAGAAGCATCAACATTTATATGTAGGCAGTAATGAGAATCAATCACAGAGAAGCATCAACATTTATATGTCGGCAGTAATGAGAATCAATCACAGAGAAGCATCAACATTTATATGTAGGCAGTAATGAGAATCAATCACAGAGAAGCATCAACATTTATATGTAGGCAGTAATGAGAATCAATCACAGAGAAGCATCAACATTTATATGTCGGCAGTAATGAGAATCAATCACAGAAGGGGGGGAGAAGAGAGATAGAAACATATGTACAATATTTGCAATATACATTCAAAGGTACTGGTGATATATTACGTTAAATTCAGAGAGAGGGAGTTGTGTAGGAAAACAGCATGGAGTAGAGGTGGATGTAAAAGTACATGTAGAAGAGTCTTTAGCAGGTTAATGGGCAGAGTGCAATTAATTACATTTTCAGTTAAGGGAGAGGTAGGAATTGAGCTGGGTTTTAAAGTGTTCAATGTTTTCCGAAATTCTTAGAGAGGGAGGGAGAGAGTTCCATTTTTTGGCTAAGGAAGAGGATAGGTGAAGCTGACCAGCGGAACGTTTTGGTTTGTGTATAGAAAGTAGATTTTGGTGGGCAGATCATAGGGTTCTGGGAGGGGTGTAAGCCGGTAAGATGTTTGTCAGAGCTGGGCATATATAGTTGGTTTAAAGATTAATTTGTGAGCTGTAATGAGTTGGAGGTAGTCAAGGTGGTTGTGTAGTTCTAGCCACTTTAACAGGTGGAGTGAAGTACAGTGGTGGGAAGAGTGGGTACATGGGTTCAGGAATTTCCTATCTCTCTCTCTCTCTTTCTCACTCTTCATCTTTTCCCTCCCTCCCTCCCTCCTCAACCTCCCTGACTCTGAATATTTTGACAGCTTTCACAGCCTACTTTCTTATAACAGGATGGGTTATAAAACTCATTTGATCATCCTACTGAAACTTCTGTTTTAACATATTTGTTTTGTACAGATGTTTGCAGTTTCTCTTACACAGCTCAAAATCTTCTGCAGAGGCAGATAGGAGTCCTGCATCAGCTGCTCTGTTACCTACTTCAGTTTTACATTGTACACTGACATTCATTTGGATTCTTAATTTGCCTCAATTTGTACATTTGGCAGTCATCTGGAATTTCTGGTATACCAGTGTTTCTGACAATAAGTTTCCAACATTTCTTATACTTTTATCTTGGTATTTCATGTGTCAGCAATATAATTTAAGTATGTTGTCTACAGAAATTCAAAACAGAAATCCCTTTCACAAACTTCTACCTGTTTTGAAGTCTTGTAAGTGCAAACAACATCAGTGTTCAGAGATTTTGCAATGGCTATTTCTCATGCAATCCTTTACTGATTAGTGTTTCTCTCTCTCTTTTTTCATTTGGATTGAAGACACTTTATGCCTCAACTTCCATCCGTGTACAAGTTTTCTGGATTCTTCTCATATATAATGGATCACTACATGTATCCCTTATCTGGAGAAGAAAAACTTAAATGCACTAATAAGACTTTCACTTGTGTCTGTCAATTTGATTATATCAGGCAACATGAAATAATAATCTGCAAACATGAGATATATGACACCTTTGAACTGGATTACATCTGTAGACAACTGACTCCATGGAGAATCTGGAATTGCACATGCTAGCATCTCTCTTCCTCTATATTGTTGTCTTGGTATTCACTGCAAATGTATCATTATTATACAACTCCTTAAATCTGAGATGACCTGCCTGACCAAAACAGTTCCCTATTGAAATTAAAAAAAACAAAACAAAAAACAAATACAGGAGAAAAAAAATCTAGAACATGACTTTTCTCCTTTAACTGTGCTTTTTAAAGGGATAAGCAACCCATACCTCACAAAATTATATATGCCAACTCTGAGAATGTCATACCTCAGAGAAAAGGAAAAATGTCCAACTCAGATGTAGAATAAGTCCATATTTTTGATCATTTGGGCATTAAGTCCAAGACTGCCATATTACCTCTTCTCTAAGCCTTTGCTAGTTTTAGCATTTCAAACTGTTAGGGGGCAAAACATTTTACCTCTCTGTTTCCACTTTATATCCCCATACATGCTTTATGCATCCTATCGATTTGCAGTATTAATGATTGTGGATTATTTTGTAAATTTATCAAACACAACACATTTCTTATCCAAAAGAAAAAAAATAAGACTGAAATTATTTCTGTTCTTTCGATTCTTGCTCAATACAGCCTTTCAGTGTAACTTATTTTCAGTAAATGTATGAAATTCATTTACTCTTTCTTTTATTGCTGGTAAACCAGATATTACTCAAATAATTTATTGGTCTCTGTTTTATGATTTATTATGTTTCTCTGGTAAATAAATTCTGTTCACAATACTTCTATGCATGTTTCCTTTTTGAGTTTATATTTCACTCTTCAAGCATATTTCTGAAAGATGAACTTTCATCCTCTGCAATCTCAGAGACACCTTTCACAAAGACTTTCTGATAATGCTTTCTCAAAGGTTTATATTCTCTCATGGATCTTCTTTACTCTAGACATAGTTAGAGAGTTATACAACCGTATCTCTTTTTCAAATCTGTAACGGCTTTTAACCTTTAAGGAACTGGTTTATTCTATTGTAGAATCACAACTCTCATGACATCCAGTAAGCAAGCACTTACAACACAATAGGATCATTCAAACCATAGTAATTTAAGGTTGGATCATCTGCAATTATTTTACTCTCTTTCTGTCTTCTGTTCCATTTTCAAGCTATATCATACTGAAATAGCATTCTTAAAAGTATAGATACAGAAATACTATTTACAAATTGTGTACAATATTGCATCTCTTCTTGGAACATCTATAGTGCTTGTCTACCTTCTGGTCTTGGCATCTGCACAAAAGCTCAGATTTTTGCTGTATCAGGTATTGGACTCACTGACATTAGAATATGACCCAAATATTTAAGAGTTATTACTCGTATTTTACATTTGTTTCTCTTTAACTTGAAATTATGCAGTTTAGTCTCTTGTACTATTCTTTCATCTGACCTCAAAACACCTTCAATGCTTTCAGCTACTTGGCAACAGCTCTTTAAAATACTTCTAATGATGATAAAATACCAAACGTAAGATGAAGGAGCCTGCACCACCTTTATGGTGAATTAAATATGCACAGTTAGGAGATTTGTTTAATTATTTTTATAAGCTAGAAACCATGGTTTCATGTAATACTGAGAAAAAAATGAAAAGTTGGCAATCTTGACATGACTTCTTCAAATGTATGCAATAGACAATAGTTTATTTTGTTCTTTCTATTTGGATTTTAAAGTTCAATCCATATGTGAATCTTATATCTATTTTCACAATACTTTAAATATGATTTGCATGATTTATTAGTTTTAATTAGCTGTTAATGACACTCACAATCTCTGATCTTGAGATTCTGTTTTACTTTACTTCTCAGTGCTACAGCCACTTTTATAGAAGTATGCATCAATAGCAACGCCTTAGGATATATTTCTACACTATGTTCTCACAGAAAGCTATCACAACTTGTAAATGAAGTATACCATGACATCTCTGTTATGACTTTGAACAGTATATGACCTGTCTATTTGTTGATGCAGTTGATTCTCTAAACAAGTAGTATTTGCTCTTGCTCTCAGAATTTAACATTCTTACAAGACATGGCCTACAATATTAGAAAAATTCACTTTAAGTTTAGCTATTTACGGTTACGGAAGTATTCACTTCAGATTTTTGTCTGTGGTTTTATCCTAATTGGATCACTCAGTGCCTTGAATGTATTATCAACGTTCAAACAGCTCTCTTCAAAGTCATCTATCTCATCTGTGCAAATTATTATGAAGTAAAATGTTACATCCTGCACCTGTCTCTAGTTTAAATTCTTCATGTTGTCAATAATTCTCCATATGTCTTGCCAAATTTCTTCCCAGTATTCCTATGATGCATTTTCAGATTTTATAGAACAAAACCTTAAATGTTAACAGTATTCCCAAGCATCTCATTTGGATAATTACATTCAACAGCATGCAGACTCTTATGATCATACTTTTTCCATATACACATCTCAGAAAAATGTCTTTTTAGCACAGGTTTGGCAGTGCTGATTAAAAGCAGATCAACATTTGTTCAAATGCTTATAGGCACATATAATACAAATGCTACTTAAAATAATCCAAGAAGTCCAAACTCTATCTGGTATCCTTACATGAATCATTTTCATATCCATTACTTTTACAACACACCCTGCTTCTATTTGCCATGTCCACTTTATTATTTAGCTTAAATCTTATTTTACATACATGCATTTACTAACTCTCTCTTTGTGTGTGTGTGTGTGTGTGTGTGTGTGTGTGTGTGTGTGTGTGTGTGTGTGTGCCTGTGTGTGTATGTACTATAATTTTACTTGCACTGATAATATTATAAGCCTTTTGTAATATCAGGTATGTTTATTTTAACAGATCCAACTTCTTTCATCATTTGTATACCACAAACTATAATGTTCATTCCTATTTTCTTTAGCTCACTAACATTACCATTTATTACTATTCCTATGGATGTGTGCTGTTGTAAAGGACAGATATCTAATAAATGGTGAATTATTTCTGGGCTGACAATCTGTACATTTATCTTTAAAATCTACTATTTTGTCTTTCTTCACTTCAAAAAAAAGCAGACTTAATGTCTTACAGCATCTTCTCAAGAAAAATGCAGACATACAGCACATAGGTTCATAGGTTCATAGGTTCATACTAGGCTATCTGCCCAAGGGCATTTATAAGCCTAGCCCATAGTTATTTGGCTTTCGCCACCCCTTTAGTTTGAATAAAACTATGCCTATTATTTTGCTGTGCCTCTGTCAAGCAGTGACACTGAAGTAATCCCTGGGGTATATCTGCGATCCCCCATCCATTGGTCAAGATTCCTCTTGAACAAGGCCAGCGAGGTGCTCTGCCTCACATGTACCGGGATTTTGTTCCACAGCATAGGGAGTCTCTGGGTGATGAATCTGTCCCTCCAGCATGTTCTATTAATAACCGTGTCAAGGTTTAAGTCTCCCGCCCTTGTGGTTCTGAGGGATCTAGATTTTTTGAGGTGAAGCATATTCATCAAATCAGGGTTTGACATGGCCTTATATGTCAGGCACAGGTCACCTCTGAGCAAGCGGTATGAGACTGAATAGAGCTGGAGTTCTTTCAGTCGGGCAGCATAAGACATATTTTTGAGACCCTTTATCCTTTTGGTGTTATTTCAGCTAGTACACTTACTGTGAGGAATGAATACAAATTTTATTTCTAATAAATAACTTCACATTGGCACATTTCACAATTTTACACAATTGGGTGCATGACAAAAATATATATCCCATGGTTCCAAACACAGATACTCTTGAAGGTGAATATATAAAATATTTTACCATCACTTCTGTATATTTGAGATTTGATAAATAACATAAGGGACTCAGTAGCTGTGGTCTAACCTTCATGACATCTATACCACCATATAACTCTCTGAAAGAAATACATACTACATAATGAGGAAATTACGCTTACTAGTTCAAGAATCTTAAATTTATAAAACTAAATACAATATACAGCATTAATAGTAAAACATCATAGCATAAACTACATTCCAAAGTAGTCTGTTTATGGATTGCAGTTGGCATTACACAATTAGTTGTTAGTAAAGTTGGGACACTGAAAGCAATTATACAAGGTAAGGAAAGTAGAAGGTAAATCATGGAAATGAAAGCCGACATGTATACTTAGCTCAGTAGTTCCTGATGATCCATCAAAGAAAATATCTCTTAAAGATAATACTACACAGGCAGTTTACTGAAAGCTACTGTTTAATCAAAAACAAGTTTGTTTTTGCAGGTGTTGCTTCCTGCATCCAATGTGTGGGTACAGACCCTCACCCTTCCTGATGTAAATATACCAACCTCATGTCATACAAAAGTGGAGAAAAATGGACAGTTCAAGATCACACATTACATTTTTGGTGAATAGTATTTATTATATTGTCTCTAGGACAAAATGCAGTGTTTACCTGTCTCCATCCAATTATATATGGTATAACAATAAAGCTATATAATGCGTCACTGTTAATTATCATAAACTTTTACTTATTTTCTAAAACATGTAATTCTAAAACAAGGAATACCAGTTTTCAATGCCCGCAAAATTCAGCAGTAATTAGCATTATTTCAGTAAGTAATATCTAAGCTGAGAAAGAGTTGGTTTTACACAATTCAAAACAAATTCCATAGATAAAAAGTGCAGCAATATGTTCTGGTGTCAAAAATATAACCAACATATTTTGATAAAAAACGGTAACTGTGTACTGAGCAGAAGTGAAAGTGAGAATATGACAAAGATAGCAGTCCCAGTTGTAAAATCCACGTAATTTATTGCAAATAAAATTGGATAAGCGCTTTCACTATATCAGCCTCATCAGATCCATAATTAAATCCCCTTAACAATCAATACTAATTTTTTATGTACTAACATACTATATACAAATCTTATGTGCTAGTCTATTATATGTTTTTAGAGGGGCGGTGATGTTAAGACATTTATTGAAGGTAAAGAGAGTGACTTCTAAGAGTTGATAGGGGACTAGGTTTAAATGAAAGGGCTTCCAGTAAACCCAGGTTGAGGAAGCGTAGACATAAGAACAGATCCCAGGCCTGTGCATATATCTGTTGTTTTTTATATATATGATTATGCTTATAATAAGCCTTTATGTACCAAAACATTTTTTATGTACTAGATTACTATACATAATTTTATGTGCTAGTTTATTATGTTTTATAGGAAGTTCCAAGCCATCTCATATACTTATATACTTTTGTATCAAGCTGCGTTTTGTAGCCTTTTGCAACATGTTGTATCTTTAAATAGAGACTTGTGTTGAATTGATTCTTTTGATAGGCTGATTGTTTTTATGTTCCTCCATATATATAGTATTGATTGTTAAGGGGATTTAATTATGGATCTGATGAAGCTGATATAGTGAAAGCGCTTATCCAATTTTATTTGCAATAAATTATGTGGATTTTACAACTGGGACTGCTATCTTTTGTCATATTCTCACTTTCACTTCTGCTCAGTACATAATTGCCGTTTTCTTATTTATAATTTTTTGAGCAGGGGTGTCAACCTGTGAAGCAGCAATCTATCTGGTTTTATTCAACATATTTTGATGTCACAGAAGTCAGTTGAATAACTTATAGAAATTAAGTGCTAATTAAAGTAAGCAAGAAAGTGCAGTTGTGTGTTGAATTTACCAAAACAGTGGATGTTTGAATGATCAATGTTGTAGTAGCTTTAGATATATGAATTATATCCTGCAAGGATGTAACAGCCAGCCATTTTCCAAAGCTGCAGGGCACCTTCCATTTGCTTCAACTATGAAGCAGCTTGAGCTGAGCTGACTAACAAGTTTGGGCTCAAAGCCCTTCAGAGCTATCTTGCCAGCAGACAGAAGGAGACTGAGCCCTGAATGGCAAATTATACAAACAACAATAAATAAATATCCACACCCTGGCATAAAAAAAGACACACTAAAAACAAGGGAACTGGAGGGATCAGCTACTGAAGCAGCTTATAGTATGTTTAGAAGTATGTACAGAGGACCAAGAACCAGCTTCAAGAATACTTCTAGAATCCGACCTTTTCCAAAAATCCATAGATGAAGCCAAGGCCCTGGTAGAGTGGGCCTTGACCATGATTTGAATAGATTTGTTATGGTGAGTATAACAAAAGAAATTGCCTTGCACAGCCATTTGGAAATAGCCTGTTTTGACACAGGTTACCCCTTCTTTTTATCTTCACGAGAAATGAACGATTCATCTGAAGATCTAAAAGATGTAGTTCTGTCAAAATACTACCCATGTTGTCTGTGGACATCCAAGGTTTGGAAAGTATCTTTTCTTCCTCATTTTTAGGTTAAGGAAAGAAAACTGGGAGATGGACAATTTGGCTTAAAGCAAGCTTGCATACTACTTCATGCATAAAAGAAGAATTAGTTCTAAAAGAAACCCTGTCCCTATGGAAAATGAGATAGGGTTGTCTTACCACAAGAGCTTGCAATTAAGGTACACTTCTTGGAGTGGTCAGAGCAATCAGTAAAACTGTTTTCTATGTTACAAACCTGAAGTCAACCAAATTAGATGGTTCAAACAGAGCAAGTGTTAGCTTATCTAACACAAAATTAAGATGCTAAGGAGGGAGGTGTCTAGTTAACATTCCAGGAACACATTCCTGTGTGAGGGAGTCAAGAAAGACTTCTGAATGATGTCATGGAATCTTAGCTTGTGTAAGAAATCTCTCACCTAAGAGAGATTCCTGGAGCTTTGAAAAAGACTCTGCAAACATAAGCAAGTCAAATAAATATGTGCAAATGTAGATACCCTGCAACCTGCAATGGGCTATAATTGGAGCTAGGCACTTTGTGAAAACTCTTGTTGCAAATAATAGTCCAAAGGGAAGGCAGATAACTGATAATGTAATCCATACACACAAAATCATAAGAAATGTCTAAAGTCTAGATGATTTGGGATGTGATAAACATATTTTAAGTCTAGTCTCACAAGGAAACTTGAAAGAAGAAGAAGCGGTAATAGGTTGTACAGTGACATCATTTTGAACTTGGGCACTATTACAAACTCATTTTGGAAGGAAAGATCCAGAACTGGTCACCAATCATTTTCTTTCTTTGGCACTAGGAACATTCTTGAATAAAACTCTTTCCCCATCTGAGAAGGAGGAACTGGTTTTATCACTCCTTGGGACAGCATGTGATGAAGAGGTGGAAACAAGATTCTGACATACAGGATGAGGAATGACATCCCCTGGGAAGGAGGAATTTCCAACCATGGTTATCTGTAACCCTACTGAATGATTTGTCAATACCCATTTGTATGAAGCAATCTGTTGCCAAAGAGAGAAAAATGGAAGTTAAGACTTTCTAGAAAAAATGGGTCAGGGTGGAAAGGGGTTACAAGGTCTCGAACAGACACTCAGTCTTGTTGGACTGTCCTTGGTTTTGAGAGGTTTAAGACTTCTTTTTGGAGCAACCTTGTCATTTCTTCTTGAATGTCTGTTTACCTAAATTTTGTTGAGACTATTTATTCTCTTTTCTGCCAAACTTGGACAAACAGATATAAATTCCCTTGGACAATTTGGAAAAGGGAGGCTAAAAATATTAGATTCCATGGATCAGCTTACCCCTTTCACCATACGTTTTTCACCTCTGCAGCAGAGGGTCCAAACACTAAATCTATATCCAAGGGAGAATTTAAAAATCTTGCTTTTAACATCATTTGGAAGGTTCCGAGAAAGCAGCTGTGCAAACCTCCTTAAACAGAATAGGTGGCCATAACCCTGGAAGAAGTATCAACATAGTCATACACACACTGCAAACAATGAGTAGTGACCCATGAAACTGAAGTAACTAAATTATTTAAAGCAGATTTTTTTTCCTCACAAGAAGAAACTGCAGATGGAACATTCCTCATACTTTAACACTTTGTCAGAACAAACTTTAACATATGCACACGGCAAATCAAAATTCTGAGAATCAGAGTTGAAAAAGTACCTAGTTTTCCCCATACCTATCAATAATTTTTCCATATTTATCAGAAAGAGTAGGACTGTAATTAAATGAGTGTTTAGCAGGAGTGGGATCAACTAAAGGTATAGCTGCTGGATGAGGTTTGGGAATAGTGTATACAAATTTAAAAGTCTTAGGAACTTTATATATCCTATCTTCCTTTTAGGGGTAGCTGGCTGACTCTAAGGAAAATTGCAGGCAGGAACATACACATCCTCAAAAGAAGACAGAACAGGAGGAACAGGGGTAATTTCTGGAAAATTCTTCTGTAACAACTCACAGTATTTTCTAAGGGACTGAGAATCCTCAATGTTTTCCCACTGAAAACACTGGTATACTTGTCTGGATATACTTTTCTAGCTAGTTTCATTGTGTGTGAGGTATTAACTAGAAATTTTCTACAATTGTTAAGCATCTGGTTGGGTCTGTTTGTTCTGATTTCCTGCTAAGCGTGTATCATATAACTTGTTTGCATTTAAAAGCATTCTCTAGAGTCTCCTTGCTCCTTTATCTGTTTAAACATTTCTGCAGTTTTTTTCTATCTAAGTAGTGTGGGTAGTGTAGCATTGTCCATATTCAGGCTTGTGTTTTGGGCCTAGTTATTTGTTAGTAGAGGCTGTGTGTCTAAGCACATGTTCATGGCCATCGTAGTTTAGCTAAAGCCAGTATAGCATTTCAGTGAGAGTGAATTGTTTATGGTCATTGGCTGACTGGGGTTACCTGTACTATGGCTTGGAGTAAGCACCTCACTGGTTCTTTCAAGCTTTTTTTTAAGTTGTTTCAGGTTTCAACTTTGTTACTTAAGAAGTTAACTTTGAGTGTTTCTGCATTTCACACAGCTAATTAGAGGAAGGGCACTGAGCCAAGTGATCTGTGATATATAACATTAAGTATCCACATTTTTTGCTAAGTTTTATGAGTTATTTATAGCACTTGTATTGTCTGCATATACCTTACTAGCTAGTTTCACTGTGTGTGAGGTATTAACTAGAAATTTTCTACAATTGTTAAGCATCTGGTTGGGTTTGTTTATTCTGATTTTTGTTTCCCGCCCTCCCTCTCTATTAGTATCCTGTTTTTATAACTGGTGGCTTTGCAGTTGCCCACTCCTATTGTAAATTTGATCTGAGACACTCCTTCCTGTCTAGTGTCATTACCTCATTCTACCTAATCAAGGGAGAACATCTGAGATGGCCAACTCACTTAGTTTCTGCTCCTCCTTTCCCCTTTCCACTTTACAAAAAAAAAAATTCTAAGCATGTTCCCTGCCTTTCCTTTAAGTCGTCTAGTCCAGATACAGATTTGCTGTATCTAGGACTGTTTCTAAGCTTCCTAACCCCCAAGCCTTTTTGTGTTGGAGGAAAGCCTTCTAGCTTAATTTTGTTTTTTTGAGCTAGCCAGTTTTCTAGTTTAGCACTCAAATCTGTTTCTTTGAGCTCTGCACTTGTGCAGAACTCATTGTAAGCACTAAATAAGCTACAAATTACTACAGCACTCAACTTTCATCACTTGTCTAGAGGAAAACAGTTTTTAGTACTTAATAAATAAGCACCTATCCAGGCGTGTCTAAGGGTCAGCTCCCGGTGTTTTCTCCTGTCTACCTGATGAATCTGGGCATCGTGGGGCAATGCAGCAATCGCATCATGTAGACAGACAACCCTCTCCTCCTACCACCCAACACGACAACCTGTGAGAGATGCACTTATATAGCCAAACTGGAAGCAAAACTGTCTTCACCCAAGACTGGACTAAACAGCCAAGAGGGGAAGATAAACACTTGTACCACACCACACTCATCACATAGGCCCTCAAAACCTACAACACCAAAACACACACATTGAAACACAAAATACACACCTATATTCGGAGAGGCTCTCAATAAAAATCTACCCAAGCAAAGGGGACCTCTAAAGCAGAAACACAAGCAAGTTCCACCCCCCCCAACACAACCCAAATGACACATTGGTCATAGCCATAGATGAGGGTAAGGTGGTTCACACAGCCTATCTTGACCTCACAAAGGCTTTCAACACCATCCTCCATTCTGGAATTATAGCTAACCTAACTAAACTAGGTATAAATCCATATGTCACAAGATGGGTTGCCAACTGGCTCACTGACAGAACCCACACTGTAAAAATTGCAGACTCCAAATCTGACCTCAAAGCAGTGACAAGTGGAGTATCACAGGGTTCCATCCTGGGACCTCTCCTGTTTGGTATCTACTTCTCTGACATATAGGCTAACTCAGAAAGCCTCTGGCTAATGAAATTCGCAGATGACTGCAAACTAGGAGCCATAGTCAAGTCCCCAAATGATGTGGACATCCTAGAGAAGGGCCTCGCTGAGACAGATGTCTAGTGTCAGAGCCATGGCCTCAAGCTCAATGCCAAAAAGTGCAGTCTCATCCCCTTTGGTAAAAACTGTGTACCCATGAACTACCACATAGGCAGCAAACTACTTAACACCGAATGTGTGATAAAAGACATAGGGACCCAGGTGGACAGTAGGCTCTCCTTTGATAGTCACATTGCCACAGCAGTCAGGAAGTCCTTCTACATGGCACACCTCATCATTAAAGGGTTGTCATCCAGGAAAAAAGAGGTCATTGTCCCCCTCTATTCGACAATCATTAGACCCATTATAGAGTACAACGCCCCTTTTGGAATGTACCTCACAAGACATCTGCAGCAGCTGAAAAGGCCACAGAAATATCTCACAAAGAGGATTACTGGCCTCAAACAAATGCCCTACACTGACCGCCTTAAAAACCTCCAGCTTTACTCCGTAGCATATCGCTTACTCTGAGGTGATCTCTGCCTAACATATAAAGCTATGTCAAACCCAGAGCTGTTGGACATGCTACACCTAAAGAAATCCCAATCCCTCCGAGCTACACGCTCTAGAGACCTAAACCTTGTCATCACAATAAACAGGACATGCTGGAGGGATAGATTCCTGTCCCAGAGACTTCCCATACTCTGGAACAGGCTACCCATCTGTGTCAAGCAAAGTTCTTCATTAGCACTCTTCAAGAAAAATCTTGATGAGTGGATGGGAAATAGGATATACACCCCGGGGATCACTTCTGTGTCTCTGTTCAACAGTGGCACAAGAAAATAACTTTCTTGGGTGGTGTAAGCCAGGGAATCTTGTTGGCTAGGCTTACATACACCCTTGGGCAGATAGCCTAGTACCTACCTATGAACCTATGAACATAGCCCACAAACTCAGTGTGCCACTCAACCACAGCCAATAAGGCATAACAACGTACCCAACACTCTAGTCATAGGTGACTATTTAGTCAGACACACTGCAGATCCACTCACCAGGCTAAACAAGGAGAAAGTTACTGTCAGCTGCCTGTCAGGTGCCAGGATCTGGCACATAATGCACATAATGCAAACACTCAGGTCACACCACAACAAGTACAAATAGGACTCTGTCATTGTCCATGTTGGTGTGAATGACCTGAGACATACCTCCCTGGACTACATGAAAAGAGACATGGAGGAGTTGTCCAATCTTGTAGCCCAGGCAGGTATGACCCTAGCCCTGAGTAGCATCCTGCCATCACTCAGAATGATACCACAGTACAAGGACAAAATGATTGACTTCAACAATTGACTAAGCTTCTGGTGTCAATCTAAGGGGATCCAGTATCTGTCTGCCTGGGATGACATGATCGACAAACCTCAATGCTTTGCCAGAGATGGCCTGCACCTGTCACCCTTGGGATTCCGGATATTGGCTAAGGCTCTTGCCACCCCTATAGTGCCATTTTTAGCCATGTTTCAAATGACAAATTCACCACCATAACAGGTACAAGCAAGCAAAATCTGAAGGTAATGCTACTTAATACTAGAAGTCTAAACCTCAAAATGCACTCACTCGATGCACTCTTTAAAATGGAGAACATCGACATCTGTGCAGTGATAGAGACCTGGTTCAAGGCTCCAGAGAGCACCCCTGCATTACCAGGCTATAATTCATACCACACCTTTTGGCCACCTAACCTGGACTGAAACACTAAAGGTGGAGACGTGTCCATATTCATTAAGGATATCCACACCTCCAGGCTAGTTGCTCAGCATAATGCATCCGAGATTATCCAAGTGCAACTAACTCTGGGCAAGACCGCAATCCAAATTGTAGCTTGCTACAGATCCCCAACCATGGCCCAGGATTCCCATTCCTCATTTCTTGATACACTGGAATATATTAGGGTACAACTCAACACCCTAATAATGGGCGATTTCAACTACCCCATCATTAACTGTGAAAACTACTGATGTACCAACTCTTGTGCTTAACGTTTTCTGGAATTTATAAATTCCAACGTCTTGGATCAACTTATCCACACATCCACCAGGGGCAACAATATCCTAAACCTGGTCTTTACCAACATGGACATCCACAAATGAGGTCAATTCCTCGTTGGTCAGATCCGACCACAAGCTAATCACCCTAGACATACACATCCTACCCCCACCCCCATTAGGGAAACCACCATAAAAAATTTCTCCAAAGTCAACTTCACGCTTCTTAAGACAAAAGCGGCAAACTTCAAGACACCGATGCAGACGGACAATAGAGGTACGACTGCTGAATCCTATACAAAGGCACTTTATAAGCACTTACATGAGTGCATGGATCGTGCAATCCTAACAGAACCAAGATGCTATCCTCCAAAAAAAAGGAAGCCGATCTGGTGATCCCCTGCCAAAAACAAACTCTACAAGAGAAGAAAGAAACTGTTGCAAAAAAGAGTAAAATTGCATGATTGGAGGAATTCCATGGTCAGCCTCAGTAAGAAGCTGAGATCCCTAATAAAATCCTCCAAAGCTAGTTACGAAAACAAAATCGTCACTGATTCTAAAGACAACCACAAAGCATTCTATAGCTATGTCAAGAATCTCAATGGCAACATTCAGACCTGCTCTGAGTTACAGCACAATGGCACTACATTTACAGAAACAAATGATATTGCCAACATCCTGGCAGATAGGTTCAGTGCTAACTTTACCCCTCTCTCACCCCCTAAAGGGCCCATCTCTACACTGGAAGAATGCAAAGTTCCTGTAATCATGGCAGCACAGGTAATAAAACACTCTCCAAAGCCAAGAACACAGCATCCATGGGACCTGACAACATTCCAGGCTGCATTCTACATGAAGTACAGAATGGACTGGCACCCCACCTAAGTACCATGTTCAATCATAGCCTCACCTCAGGCTTTGTCCCCACTGAATGGCACACAGCAACAGTTATCCCACTCCACAAAGGAGGAGCTACCACGGACCCCAGGAACTACCATCCCATTAACTGACGAGCCTGGTCTGCAAGGCTATGGAACATATCAGACCTCTCAACTGTCCCTGATTTTCAGGGACGCCCCTGATTTTGACTCAGATTTTAGCTCTGTTCCTCTTAATCCCTCCTAAAGCTGGTGACTTTTGGTGGAAAGTTGGTGAATTAAACTTAATGAAAAGGCAATAATTAAGAGTTGTAGATTTCGTTTACCTCACAAAATGTACATTAATCCATATGCTGTGATTCTGTGAATATCTCAAGTTAATAGCAGGAATAATTTAAAAGTGTCCCTGATTTTTTTCTGGCTTTGTCCCTGATTCTGTTAAAATTTATCCCCGATTGGTTGAGAGGTATGGAACGTATCATCATGGAACTTATAAACAATGACATTGGTAATCTCAAAACTCTGGACCCTAACCAGTCCGGGTTTGTAAAAGGTAGATCATGTCTCCTAAACCTGATAGACTTCTTTGAAGCGGTCACCAAAGCCGTAGATGAGGGTAAGGTGGTTCACACAGCCTATCTAGATCTCACCAAGGCTTTCAACTCCATCCCCCAATCTGGAATTATAAATAAACTCACTAAACTAGGGATAAATCCCTTTGTCACAAGATGGGTTACCAACTGGCTCACTGACAGAAACTACACTGTGAAAGTAGCAGACTCTAAATCCAACTTCAGACCAGTGACAAGTGGAGTAAGACCGGGTTCAGTCCTGGGTCCTCTCCTGTTTGGTATCTACTTCTTTGAAGCGGACACCAAAGCCATAGATTAGGGTAAGGTGGTTCTCACAGCCTATCGAGATCTCACCAAGGCTTTCGACTCCGTCCCCCAATCTGGAATTATAAATAAACTCACTAAACTAGGTATAAATCCCTTTGTGACAAGATGGGTTGCAAACTGGCTCACTGACAAAATCCACACTGTGAAAGTAGCAGACTCTAAATCCAACTTCAGACCAGTGACAAGTGGAGTAAGACTGGGTTCAGTCCTGGGTCCTCTCCTGTTTGGTATCTACTTCTCTGAAGTACAAGCTAACACAGAAGGTCTTTGGCTAACAAAGTTTGCAGATGACTGCAAACTAGGAGCCATAATCAAAACTCCTAACGATAAGGACATCCTTTAAAAGGGCCTCACTGAGACAGATGCCTGGGTCAAAGCTCAATGCCAAAAAGTGCATTGATAAGAGACTTTGGGACACAGGTGGACAGTAGTCTCTCCTTTGATAATCACATCGCCACAGTAGTCAGGAAACCCTTCTACGTGGCACACCTCATCACAAAAGGTTTCTCATCCAGGAAAAAAGAGGTCATTGTTGCCCTCTACTCATCACTCAATGCCCCTTTTGGTATGTACCTCACAAGACATCTACAACAACTGGAAAGGTTGCAGAAATTCCTCACAAAGAGGATTACCAGCCAAAAACAGCTGCCGTAAGCAGACCGTCTCAAAAAACTCCAGCTTTACTCTGTCACATATCACCTACTCAGAGGTGATCTCTGCCTAACATACAAAGCTATGTCAAACCCAGAGCTGTTGGACATGCTCCACTTAAAGAAATCCCAATCCCTCCATGCTACATGCTCTAGGGACCTAAACCTTGTCACCCACAATAAACAGAGCATGCTGGAGGGATAGATTCCTGTCCCAGAGACTTCCCATACTCTGGAACGAACTACCTATCTATATCAAACAAAGCTCCTCATTAGCACTCTTCAAGAAAATTCTTGATGATTGGATGGGAGATAGGAAATTCACCCCGGGATCACCTCTGTGGCTCTGCTGGACAGGGGCACAGGAAAATAATTTTCTTGGATGGCAAAAGCCAGGGTACCATTTGGCTAGGCTTATATAGGCCCTGGGGCCAATAGACTATTACCTACCTATGAACCAATAGTCCCAGAGAAAGAAAAATCCCCACAAAGAGAATCAAACATTGAGAACTCTTCTGAGTCTAAATCAAAAATCTGAGAAAAAAATATATATCTGTTTGTGCGTCCTCCTGTTCGGAATCAAAATCTTGAATCTCTTCAGGAAAAGATGAATCCCCATTTTTTTATCAGAAGCTACTTCACAAAAATGATCAATATCCTGCATTAAACCCTGAGACAGACCCAATAAACTACTCATATCCAAAGAAATTTAAGGAGGGGTTGGCACATGCTTGGTTTTCTTTTTCTTTTGACAGGAAGAATGGGACCCACCATGTTACTAATAGCCAGGAGCGGCCTTAGGTCAACTGGTGCCCTAGGCAAAAGGGCTCCACAGCACCCCCCACCACTCCCCCCAGTGCCCCCATCATAGTCTACCTACATTAAAGAAATACTGGAAAAGTGCCCCTGCTAGAGCGGCGCTCTAGGCAACCGCCTAGTTGGCCTATGCCTAAGGCCGGCTATGCTAATAGCAGCTTCTGACTCCCCAGAGAGGGGCGCAGCATTTTGACATAACATAACATTGAAATCTGCCCTGTTCCCTTTTCCAGGACTGACAAGACTGGGTCTCACTTGTCCATTAAGGGGATGACAATGGCCACAGAAGATATGGCTAATTCTTGTTTCATAATGGTTGCAGGTGCTACACCAGAGGGATCTGGGGTAAAAGATTAGTGGCTTGAGCTACAACAAAGGACCACAGCAGAGTCACCCACCTGCGGCTGAGGCAAACTGGCAGCCTGCTGTGTTGACAATGGCTGTTGCTTAACTTTTTTTTTTTTTGTGGCTGGAAGGACATACCATGGGGGCTGGTAGTTTGTTCCATGATAAAGCCTAAAAGGAAGCCTCTGTCCCTAGGAAGACAAACAATAATTGCCAGTAAACACTACCAGCCTACAAAAGTTAATTTTCTGACAGACACAGATACCCTGTGCTAGCCCCCCCCCCCCAAAAAAAAAGAAACACCATTTCTCCACAGAAAAAAAATTTCTAATTACCTTACAATACTTTTAAACTGACAGAAAAAAATTAGTTCTCTGTTTAAAGGTGTTACAGTCTAGACACAGTCCATTAAAACAACAAAATTAAAAAAAAAATGGAAGTTTATTTCCACACAGGAGACTTATCTGCCCTGCAAAAGAAAGCAGAAGCTGACTGTTGATCCTCAACAGCCTCAGAGGAACATACTCTTTGATGGCAGCAAAGCGCTGAAGGGCTTTGCAAGCAAACTCAGCTTTTAGTCAGCTCAACTTGACCTGCTTGGATGTATGGATGGTGCCCTGAAACTTTGGAAGCTGGCCAGGTGTTATATCCTTGAGAAGTTATAACCCATTTAGATAAATCTGTTACAGTAGTGATCAATATGATGAACATCTGTCAAAATGATACTTGCCTGAAAAGGAAAGTTTAGTGATATAAATTTGTTGGTAGGATGCCAAACTGTTGAAATGGGCACATATGCAGTTACACTGCTGATTGAGGGCTTAGTGTCTGTTATTCCAAAAGTGTATTAGTTCTGGTTTAAGCACTTGGGTTTCAGGCCAGTTATTTCACATTAAGAAGGTTCGTGGTCTGCACTCTTGTGGGAGGAGAGGCTGGAATCTGCCCTTCTGAGCTGGGAATTTCTGGTTAAAGGCTTATAGTGCCTGCATATTTGAACTGTTTCTTACTGGAATTGGTACACCTTGTTTGCTGTAGCATATGCTAGATCCAGGCCTGCTGAATCTAGCTTTGTTTGTATGCTTGTTTGCTTGTTATTTCCCTGAAATGCTATTTCCACCTAAAACGGGGCTTTTCAGTGCTTCTGTGGATCCCTAGTGACATCTGCATTGCTTGCTGTACTTATTTCCTTGTTTCACTTGAAAGAAAGTTACTGTTTGTCATTTTTGCATTTAAGTTACCTGTAACACATTGCATTTAAGTTACCTGGCACTTGCTCACTAAAGCAATTATATATGTCAGCACTAAAAAAATAAAAGCACTACACCCTCACACACTCCCCTTGAGTACCTTGTTCCCCATTGGCCCTTTTTTTTTCAATTATAAAGGAATTCCCAATACTATTCTAGCATGCCCAAAGGTCAGTTGTCAATCTCCACTCCGGTCCAGCTGGTGAATCTGGGAATCTTGAGGCAATGTTACAACTGCCTCATGTACACAGACAACCCTCTCCTCCTCCCAACAAATTCCAACACATGTGAGAGATGCAACCATATAGCCAAACTGGAGGCTAAGCTCTCTCAACTCAGTACTGGTGAAACCTGTCAGGAGGAAAAGGAAACCACACTCACTACAATTCCAGTCTCACATAGACCTACCATGACAGCAAATCAAACACATAAACACACAAAAACATACTCGGAGGCTCTAAATAAAAAAACTGCCTAAGCAGCAGAGACCTCCAAAGCAGACACCCAAGCAACCGCTACCCCAAAACAAAACACGTGCAACACATAGCTCACAAAGGCAGTGTGCTGAACAGTCACAGCCCTTATGGCTAAACAACACACCTGATACACTTGTAATAGGTGACTCTATCGTCAGGCACACTGACGTCCCGCTCACCAGGCTGAACAAGGAGAAGGTCATGGTGAGCTGTCTGTTGGGCGCTAGGATCCGCCACATAACACAAGCACTCAGGTCACTCCAAGGCAAGTACAAATATGACTCAGTCATTGTTCATGCTGGTGTGAATGACCTGAGATGTACCTCCCTGGACTACATGAAAAGAGACATAGAGGAGCACTCTGAGCATGTGGCCCAGGCCGGTATGAACCTGACCTTGAGTAGCATCTTACCCTCACCAAGAATGATGCCACAATATGAAGACAAGATGATCAATTTCAACAACTGGCTTAAGTATTGGTGTCATTCAAAGGGGATCCAATGCCTGTCAGCCTGGGATGACATGCTCGACAAGCCACGATGCTTCGCTAGGGACAGCTAGCACCTGTCACCCCTGGGCTTTCGGATATTGGCAAAGGCTCTTGCTACCCCCATAGTGCTTTTTTTAGGAAGGCTCAAAAGACAAACCCACCTCCATAGGTATCACAAGGGATAAGAAACTAAGAGTAATGCTACTCAACGCCAGAAGTCTAAACCTCAAGATGCATGCACTTGAAACTCTCCTTAGCATGGAGAACATCGATATCTGTGCAGTAACAGAAACCTGGGTCAAGGCTCCCGAGAGCACCCCAGCACTACTAGGTTATACCTCATACCATGCTTTTCGGCCCCAAAACTTGGACCGAACCAGAAAAGGAGGGGGAGTATCAATATTCGTCAAAGATACCCACACCTCCAGGTTGGTGGCACAGCAGGAAGCATCAGAGACTATCCATGTGCAACTAACAGTGGGTAAAACTGCCTTCCAGTTTATAGCCTGCTACGGACCACCCTCCCAAACCCAGGAACCCCACTCGGCCTTCCTGAGAACACTGGAAAATATGATGGTCTCTCCAAACACCATTATATTGGGCGACTTCAACTACCCAAACATAGACTGGGAGCATTACTCTAGCTCCAACACCCTAGCTCAAAGGTTCCTAGAATTTATAAACTCAAATACTATGGAACAACTTGTTACCACTCCCACAAGAGGGGAAAACATACTGGACCTGATCATCACCAACATGGGGAATCTATGCTCCAGACCAGAAGTGTATCCCTCACTGGTAAGATCAGACCATAAACTAATCTCACTGGATATTCACATCCCGACCCCACCCCCTGCCCAGAAAACCACAGTGAAAAACTTCTCTAAAGCAAATTTCACACTCCTCAAAACTGAGGTGGAATCCTTCAAACCCCCGGGCCTGTGGAAAATATGGCCCAGACTGCAGAATCCTTTATAAATGCATTCTATGAACACCTTCAGGAATGCATGGATCATGCAATCCCAAATAAAACCAAGACCCAATCCTCCAAAGGCAGACATCCTGTCTGGTGGACCCCAGCCATAAACAAACTATACAATAGAAGGAGGAAGCTACTACATGACAGAGCAAAATCCCAAAAAGGGAAGGCATCTCTGATCAGTGTTAGCAAAAAACTACGGGCACTCATAAAATCGTCTAAGGCTAGCTTCGAGAGAAAAATTGCACAGGACACTAAGGATAATCACAAGGCTTTCTTTAGTTATGTTAGGAACCTGGGAGGGAATTCCCAGATATGCTCAGAATTAGTCCAAAATGACAAAAAATACACTGAACCCACAGACATTGCCAACATCCTAGCTGACAGGTTCAGCGCAAACTCCCCCCCCCACCAAAAGGGCAAATATCTATCCCAGCAGAGTGCTGCCCCCCTGACATCTCAGATGCTCAGGTAAGAGCCGCCCTCTCCAAAGCAAAAAACACAGCACCAATGGGATCAGACGGTGTCCCGGGCTGCGTCCTACATGAACTCCAAGAAGAGCTAAACCCAAACATAAAACTACTGTTCAGTCTCAGCCTTACCACAGGATATGTACCCAAAGAGTGGCGTACAGCAACAGTGGTCCCTCTCCACAAAGGTGGTGCCTCAATGGATCCTGGAAACTATCGCCCCATAAGCCTGACTAGCTTGGTCTGCAAAGCTATGGAAAGGATCATCATAGACCTCATAAAAAAAGATATTGGGGACCTACAGACACTGGATCCTACCCAGTTTGGCTTTGTTAAGGGCAGATCCTGCCTCTTAAACCTGGTCAATTTCTTTGAAACAGTCACCAAGGTCATTGACGAGGGGAAGGTGGTCCACACAGCCTACCTGGACCTCGCAAAAGCCTTAGATAAAATACCCCACTCGGGCATTATAGATAAGCTCACCAGCTTAAATATAAACCCCTATGTCACTAGATGGGTTGCAAACTGTCTCAAGGACAGAATCCACATGGTTAGAATTGCTGGAGCCATGTCAGACTCCAAACCAGTTACAAGTGGTGTCCCACAAGGCTCAGTCCTGGGACCTCTCCTGTTCGGTATATATATCTCGGAGGTACAGGCAAACACGGAAGGACTGTGGCTGACCAAGTTCGCAGATGACTGCAAACTGGGCGCTATAATCGACTCTCCAGCCAACACAAGCATCCTCCAAAAGGGCCTCATAGAAACAGACAACTGATGCCAGAGCCATGGCCTCAAGCTAAATGCCAAAAAGTGTATAGTCATTCCCTTTGGCAAAAACAAAGTGCCCACAAATTACCACATAGGTGGTAATCCATTAAGTATGGAAGAAGTAATTAGGGACCTGGGGACCCAAGTTGATAGCAATCTCTTATTTGACAACCACATGTCCAAAGTGGTTAGAAAAACATTTTATATAGCCCACCTAATCATGAAGGGATTCACATCTAGATCAGGGGAGGTCATCGTGCCTCTTTACTCATCCCTCATCAGGCCCATAATCGAGTACAATGCCCCTTTTGGGATGTACCTTACCAGACACCTGCAGCAACTGGAAAGACCCCAAAAGTACCTCACCAAGAGGATCAAAGGGCTCAAACAGATGCCATATGCTGCCCGGTTAAAGAAACTCCAGCTCTACTCAGTGGCATACCGCCTGCTCAGAGGTGATATGTGCCTGACGTATAAAGCCATGTACAACCCGGAATTAAGGGACATGCTGCACCTCAGAAAATCCAAATCCCATCGAACTACACGCTCGAGAGACTTGAACCTCAGCACTGAAATAAATAGGACATGCTGGAGGGACAGATTCATAACCCAGAGGCTCCCTTCACTCTGGAATAAAATCCCAGTCCAGGTTAGGCAGAGTCCCTCATTGACTCTCTTCAAGAGGAATCTTGATGAGTGGATGGGAGATCGTAGGTTTACCCCGGGTATCACTTCTGTGTCACTGTTAGACAGAGGTACAGTATACTAACCTCAAAAAAGGGCATAGCAAAATTAATTTTAAAATGGGTGGCGAAAGCCAAACACACTCTGGCTAGGCTTATAAATGCTCTAGGGCAGATAGCCTAGTATGAACCTATGAACCTATGAACATCCCCATATTGTTGCCAGTGTTAAGAAACAGATGACTGGGAGACATACCTCTCAGCTGTCTAGATTTTCACAGAATGTCTAGATTTTTGCCTCATATTTTTGGTCTGTTCCACAAAAAATTTGTGATCTACTGACAAATCACTGGATTGATCTTGGGATTGAAGTCACTAAATAATGATAAACATTTGTGTTTCAGACTTCATAGCCTTCAGTAAAATGCATGCTAGGATGAATCCTGTTATTCTAGCAACTTTCTAAGTTTATAAGAGCAATATTTAAAATCTGTCCCTATTTTGGTCCTTTGTCCCCCATTCTGTCAGGGTTTGTCCAGATTTTGTGCTCTAAGAGGTTGAGGGGTATCTTGGGAGATTCCATTTTTTAATGTAAATGTCATGTCAAAATAAATGTCTCTTTCCTCAGGCCACCTCTACTTTGTATTTATAGCATGTTTCTTTTTTTCCTTAACATGGAAGTGTTAATACAATAAAGGTGTTTATAACAAAAAAAAAAAAAAAAAATAATAATAATATATGTGAAATCAGCAAGTTCTTCGGCTGATTTGAAAATGTTTCTTCATCCCTGAATAGTAATAGATAAAACAGGGGGTCAAATTTTTGAAACAAATAATAGGTATATCTGAATTAAAATATGTGGATAGATCTAAAGTGTCTAAATTTGTTCAAAAGAGATTAAATATCTCACTAGGTTTCCAGATTTAAGTACGTTTACTAGATGTTAGAATCTACACCATGAGGCTGAATTCCTTAAGATGACACAATGTAATCCCTTTCCAGGCTAATTCAATATCAGCAGCTGAGGAGAGATTATAATGTTCTTGTGACTATTCTGATAAATGAGGTTTGGCAACAAACCAACTTGTCCTGGGACATCGTCAAGAGGGGTTAGACAGTTATATTAGTGGGAGTAAAGTGGGTTGGGGAGGTGAAAAAGTTAAATGGAGGGAGGGATGATTGGGGGAAAATGAGATAAGGGTGGGAAGAGGCTTAAGGGGTTTAGATAACTGTTGCTGGGTAAGTAATCACATTTTTGCATGAACTTGCGACAGGCAGGCTTACGCCCATGACGACCAGTTGGTAGTGAGGGATCAGGTAGGCCTTAATTATGTTCAGGGAAGGGCTGGGTAATTGTAATTTACTTTTTCTGTTTTTCTAGTGGGATAAGATTAAAGCAGGGAGAGAAAGTTGGGTATTTTGGGCAGTGGGGTGGGTGATTTGGTAGGGATGGGCAGGAGAAGAAGAAACTGTTAAATGCTCTCCATGTTGTTGTTTTGACAGCTTACAGTTTTTTATGGTAAGCAATAACTATATTTTATTTATTTTTATTTTTTTTTTGTTGTGCTCGGTGCCGTGGGTTAAGTTCGGGGGGGAGGGTTCAATTTGGAAGGGCACTGCTGGTGTCCGGATGGTGTCTTAGGTCTTCTGGTGGCAGGTGACAGTTTGTGGTGTTTCGCAGGTTACCAGACCAGTGTTGCTCTGGGCACATGTACGTCTGTGGTCAGTTTTATTCACGTTACCTCTCAAGGGTACAGAATTGCACAGAATTGGTAGATTTGGGGGATATTTCGGTCCGGTTACAGTTTTGAGTTCTCGGCCTTGATGGCAGGAAAGTCTGAGGCTGTGGCTCGCAGTCTACGGATTCTCAGACATGACAGATGACAGTTGTTTGACTGAACAGTGTTGTGTCTGCTGCTTCCCTTCACTTCTTCATATTGAGTGCTTGTTTTGACTGTGAGTGCTGTGGTGGTATCAGAGGTGTCGGTGATTTGGAGTGGAGTGAGTTAGACTACCCGAGTGAGCCAATAGGATGGAGGAAGTAGTGGAAGGCATGGCTGGTGGAAGAAGGAGCCTTTTTTTTTTTTGGGGGGGAGATCTTTTTAAATACTGCTGAATGCTCTCTTTAACCAGTCTACAGGGAGTTTGGGTTTGGAGACTTCTTGGAATAGGAGGGGCAAAATAGAAAACTATCATGTGTTCTGTTTCACTAAGTTAATTATGTAGATGTTTATTTGCGTAATGACAATTTGCAATTTACAACTGTGTAAATATTTCTATGTAAGGCATGAAATAAGTGCATGTCTCATCAGTAGTTGTTTGTTCTAATTCAGTTTTCTCTTGAAACAATGTATTTTCTGATGAATTCTAAGATTTATTTTTAAATAATTTCATAACCCAGAATAAATTACAAATACAATGAAAATGGAAAAATCTGAGTATATCTATGTGAGGCAGGATGAAATTTGTGTAGTTTTATTTAAAACATGCAGGCAAGGAGAAAAAATGTATTGTTCACAAGAACAGTCAACTGAAGCCAGGATCACACCTTGAAGCAATGAGGCACCAATATCAGCCACTGTGCTATATCCCAATCTTGTTAAGTAATTTTACTAACACAGCTGTTCATATACCTTATTCATAGACATTCATACAACAGCTCATTTAAAAATGTAAATAAAACAGACAAAAAATATCTAGTCAGGGACCTCTTCAGATGACAATGAAATTCCAGAGAGAATGTCAGAGGAAGGAACAGGTGGAAATATTTGGTAAGAGCACAACGGGAAGGGTGTCAGTAAGTAATAGGAGAACAAGAAATTAGGAAACAAGCCGAAACTACAGGAAGATGGGTCAGCCAAGAAAGGAAATATAGTTTCAGCTTTACGTATAACTCATTCCTATATACTTTGGTAATGACTCGCCTGGGGGACAAGCGATTGGGGGGGGTTGGGGGGTAGGGATGTAACTTTTATCATTTCATTCTACTCTGTCAGTTAAGAGAACATGGAATGACCCTGATAAGAGGAATTTCACAAAGCTTGGAATTGTAGGGTGGTCCTGCAAGATTTAAGTATGAAGAATAGGAATCAAACTAAGCAGTAGTTTTATAGTGCAGTGATTAAAGGTGCAGTTATGTTTGCAAGAATATAATGTGACTTTATTTTCTCTCTCTTCATTAAAGGGGGGAGCTTTATTACATTAAAACTATTGGTGGTGAAATTTTAAGTATGCTGTAAGGTATAATTGAACTGCCTGAAGCAGAAAATATTAAAAGCTTTGCTGTCGGGAAATATTATATCGCACACCAGCATGCAGTAGGTTCTGCCACTGTCAAATCAGTTAGATTATCTGAGGATTGACGCCACTAAATGGCATACATTTGAGTCCGACTTTTGATCCATTAGGACATGCATGTTAAACAAAACCCTGTTTCTCTAGCAAGGTACTAAGTTTAAAGAGCAGCGATTGGTAAGTGTCCCTATTTTGGGGGCATTTGTTCCTTTGGTCCGCATGCCTCTCAGCTGTACAGATTTTGCAGAATGTTTGGATTTTGGCCTGATATGTTGGTCCGTTTGACAAATGTCTCTGACCTGAGCTTTTGTTTGCCAAGGGGTTAGGTGACATTGCTGCTGAGCTAGTAGTTGGTGTCCCAAATTTTGTACATTTCTGCCACATTATGGAGGCTGGAATGCCCTTGTTTGGGGCGACAGCAACTTTTCAGAAAATGTGTTGTTTAAATAGTCCAATTCTGTATCCATGTGCTGGATGGGGGCAGACTAGCAGACGGTGTTATGGGGGTTGTTGTATGCACATTATATGTGTTGACAATTTGCAAGTTCTCAGCAATCACTTGGGTGCATGGAAATGTCTGGCACCTTCTTCAGCTAGCTGAGGGCTTTCATATGAGCCGAAGGAGTCTTGTCAGTGTTACTTGGTCGTGTTGACAGTAGGAAATGTAAAATTGAAGTCATATAGGTTAATATCATAAAAACAAGAGTTAAAGGGTCTGCTGCCCATCTTTGGTGAGATAGGGATAGAGGTTCATCTCTGTTCAATTTTGCAAAGACAAGTGGCTTAACTTGTTTTTCTTTTGCAGACTTTGGAGGTATGGAACTGAAGTGGGCATCGGTTGGTGACTTGAATAAAGGGGTCTTGAAACCAGATGGAGGCTGCTGCAATGGATGCCCCAGTGCAATGGATGGTGTGCAATGGGGACATAGGTGAAGGAACTCTGGGTGAGCAATTGTTCGTGCCCTGATGGAGGTGGTTTTGAAAGATAACGGACTCTGCTTGGGTGGATGGTTTTGTGTGCTGACATGGTGTACAATGAAGTTGCAGGCAATCTTTATTCAGCAGTTTGATATAGTGTGTGGGCAATTTGAGGTGGAGGTCTGTTTGCGGCAGGTTATTGCAGGGCTGGGGATTGTTATATCATCTGAGGTTTCCACAGGTGGGGTGATGTCTCAACAGGCAATGGAGTGGTTGTTCTGTTTGTTTGCAGAAGGTATCACATAGCGGTAGGGTTATAACGATTGCTGCAGGATGTTGCGGCTCCTCTTTATATGCAGTTATGCACGTCAGAATTGTTGGAACTCTTGTGTTGCATTTAGTTACCCTTTCAGCTTGCTGTGTTGGTGGAGGGCCCATGATGTACTATAGTGATGGAAGCATGAAACTGGTCATAGGGCAGGCTAGGAATTTCTACTGTTATATACCAGGTTAGGGTTTAGAAAGGAGTACCACAAGAACTATTTCATTTATGCTTGAGTGAATTTTGTAGGTAGGATTTTAGGATCATTGAAGGCATGAGAGTGTGTTGGGGATATTCTGGGACAGGGTGTTTTGTTTACCTGGGAGATAGAGGGTTTAAATAAAGCATGCTTCTGAGGTTTTCCAGCAGTTGGCCATATTGTATGCTACTAGTGACGTAGGTAGGTAAGAAGGTTAGTTTTGAAAGTGGTGGACTGGCATCAGGAGATAGTGAACTTTGGGGTGGTTCAAGGTTATGCAGGTGTTAGGTTTGACAAGTGGTCAGCACTTTAATCAGAAGCATAGTGTAAGTACTATTGTTATCCTTTAGGTGTGATATGTTGCAATAGATCTTTGTTTCTGCGCATCATAGGGAGTTTTCAGGAACTACTTCATGGGTGACTCGGGGTAAGGAGTATATTCCAACTGTACAATTTTTCAGGATGTCTGAATTTTGGTTTTATAATTTGGTTGCCTTATGAGGGATTGTGGGTTCGATGGCAGGATTACTAGGCATTTGATCATTTAAAGAAAGGAAATAGCATTGCGGTTACGAGTTTTTTTTTTTTTAAAAAAAAAAAAGGAAATTGAATAAAAAGAGGAGGGGGTAGCACTTAGGCATGATGGCAAGTCATTGACCTTGGTTTGTTTTGGGTGACATTCGTCTTCTTGAATTTTTGGTGGTACATTGTCCGGTGTGGTTTTTCTGGCATGGGTTTAATTTTGGGTGGTCTATTTTGTGGGTACCGATCTGGGAATTATGGTAAGACTACTATTGGTGGTTAGGTAAGTGGAATGGTATCCAATGTACAGAGGTTCTGCTAGGCTATGAGGTTATGATTGTCACTTAATTGAGTTGAATGTTTTGGCAATTCGTTACTTTGTTATGAGGTAGGGTTTTGGGCGGTGATGACAGGAATCCAGTGCTATGAGTGAGGATGCTGTACACCAAATGACAGTTTATGGGTAGGTATGAGGGTAATGGTTTTAAGGTCGTTGTAGGCTGCCTAAGTTTAATTTCTTATTTTCATGTTTGTTGTTGTTCTTCAAGGGACAGGGGTGGAATTCAAGGGGGAAGTCTGTCATCCATTCGTGGATGGTGGACATGATGGAAAGTTTAGACAATTGTTTCATTAGGGAAAGACGTGGCAGTATGTTCATTAGTACATCCATTGGGTCACCAGAAGGTGGCTTTTAGATATGATGGCATGTCAGTGACCTGGTTGACCTGGTGACAAGGGACTTTTCAGGTTTCTGTGGTACATTGTGCTTGGGAAGTTGCTTGGCTTGGGTTTACTGTTTGGGGTGCATTTTGGGTCATACTAGTAAAGGCCATGATGGTGGTTTAAATGCAATTTGAGGTGACAGGTGGCAGTAGTTGGGGCCTGAAGGAAGTAGAGTGGAAGGTGGTGGAGTCGGCAGGGTGGTTGTTTCTGCTTTTGACAATATCAGTTACAGAACAGGTCCTGGTCACCAGAGTGGTGCAATGTGGTCACAGAGTGCAGTTAACATGGGGAGCAGTGGTCAGTTATTTGATGGAAGCTGAGGAAAAGGAATGTATTCGGTTGGAGGGATGTTCTGGTGAGGTGCAAGGGAGTCACAGGTATTGCCATTTTATTTGGCTATGGTAGGGCTTTGGGGTTGATGACAAGGATTGGATTTGGTTTACAAATGGGTACACCGAATGATGTTCGACTTATTCCCCCTTTTATGGGGGGTAGTTGCTTAAAAAATTTTTGTAGGCGGGAGAGGGAAAAGCCTGGTCAGGCTGTTTGGCAGAGAAGAGGGGCAGGCTTGCCCTCTTCTGTTCCGCCATCTGGTGCCTGAAGGTTCATTTCAAGGATTTGAGGAAAGGAAATGAGCAGCTGGAGGAAGTTTGCTGAACATATAAGCAAACGGAGGTAAGGATGCTGCTTATTGGTTGGAAGGTAATTCAATGAATGGTGCATGAAGTGAGATGGGACGCTGTTTCATAAATGGGATATGAAGTGAGTCTTGGAGCTGCTTCATAAGTAAAGTCAGCGAGCAAAGGTATGTATGCTGCTTACTGGGGCAGGATGAGCAGGTACACTGTCCTGATTAACATTACAAGGATCTTTATGCAGTGTTTAGAATCAAGTATACTATGTCTAGTTGTAATTAATTAATTGTGGTGATCAAAGCTATGTTATAGAAGTTCTAACAAAGGTCATCAAATGTTATTCGGTGTGATATGTTTATTGAAGGGGACCAGGACAAATGAGGTTTGGCAACAAACCGAGTTGTCCTAGGACATCTTCAAGAGGGGTTAGACAGTTATATTAGTGGGTGTTAAGAGGGTTGGGGAGGTGAAAGCGTTAAATGGAGGGAGGAATGATTGGAAGGAAATGAGATAAGGGTGGGGAGGGGCTTAAGGGGTTTAGACAAGTGTTGCTTGCTGGGTAAGTAATCACATTTTGGTTTGAACTTGCTACCCTCCCTTTATTGTTGGTGGCTTGGTGGGGATTGCGGTTATTTTATTTGTCAGGGTAGGAGGAGAAGATGGACAGGCTTGCCCTCTTCTGTTGAACCTCTGGTGTCTAGAGGTTCATTTCAAGGAATTGAGAAAGGAGATGATCAGCTGGAGGAAGTTTGCTGAATAGATAAGCAAATGGAGGTAAAGATGCTGCTTATTGGTTGGAAGGTAGTTCACTGAATGGTTTATGAAGTGAGATGGGACGCTGCTTCATAAATGAGATATGAAGTGAGTCTTGGATGCTGCTTCATAAGTAAATAAGTGAGCAAAGGTATGGACACTGCTTACTGGAGCAGGATGAGCAGGTACTCTGTCCTGATTAATATTACAGGGATGTTTATGCTGTGTTTAGAATCAAATATACTATGTCTAGTTATAATTAATAAATTGTGGTGATTAAAGCTATGTTATGGAAGTTCTAATAAAGGTCGTCAAATGTCATTCGGTGTGATGTGTTTAATGAAGGGGTCCGGGACAACTGTTTTTGCAGATGTTGTTTTATCTCAAAATACTCAGCCTTATAAGTATTAGTACTAGTAATCACTACATCTAAATTGTAAAAAGGAGGAGAAACATGGACTTGTTTAGTAACAGTCTATACTGATAAAGCTAGACTATTTCCTATACTGGGAATTAACTGAATGAAGATACATATGTAGGGTTAATTCCAAACAACTATTTCTTCATCAAGAGACAGGGAAGACCAAATACAGTCTGTCTAGGACTGGAAGTAATGTGGTAAAATACCTCTTTCCAAAGATATAGATGGGCTATATGCAACATACATTATGACATAAATTTAAAAATAATAATAATTTACTTATTTTGTGCAATGACATGACATTAAATTTTACAGCAGCTTAGCATGTGTACAGCGGCTTTATTTTATCTCATCTTTTATCTTATCTAATATGTCTTTTTTTAGTTATCCATATAGTTTTACTTAGGCCTGGCACCTCAGGAGGACTTCTTCCATACTGAAAAAAAATGCATCCATTAACAGGCACAATGAGGGGGGGGGGGGTGTTGTTAGGACATATTGGAACATAATATTCATGCTGCTGTACAGATCTGAAAATTCCCAGCTGCAATCATGCTTCTTGTCTGAAAAGACTTGTATCAGACCTGTTTTATAACTAAAAGGGAAAAAAATATCAAAAGGGAACTTTAGTAAGTGTTTGAAATGAGCATCGAAGTGGGGACAAAGTGTAGTAAAAATGGAGGGACACCTTATAAATAAACAAGGGAACAGACAAATGCAAGAAAAAAATCATAAAACCAATGTCATTTTTGCTACAAATGATAGGGACTAAAATGTATACAAATCCAATTATTTTGCTTGTTTGCTGTATAATATGCAAGAATATGTTTCGGTACTGTAGGGAGCTAGAATGTGTATTTTATCAAATTTTGCATTGATATTGACTGGCTGATGATTAAGCAAAATTGCCAATGTATTCTGTGTATGCAAAAATAAATTACATGTCTGAGCAGAGTTGCAGATGGAATAGATTCAAAGACTGCATTACTATCGGTGTCAATGAATCTGCAGTAATAATACAATCTGCTGCATTATTATCAACTTTTAAAATCAATAAAGAGTTGTAATAGCAACTTAACAACTGCAAGGGTGAGCACTATCAGGTTATTTTCATCTGAACTGAGGAAAACCTAGACATGGCACAGGTGCTTAATACAAGAAGATAAGAGGTGACAGAATCCTGAATGTGGGTGAAGGAAGGACAGAAGGACACGGTAAGGACTTCTGAAAGCACTCACTGTAGACTAGATACAAAGGACTGTTTTACTGAAAGGCTGACAGATACATGGAATGAACTTCCTGATTGGTGAATGCACTTTAAATTCCCTAACGTATTTACAAATAGTGTAGGATGGATGCATCTAATGATGGAAACAGTAGTGGGAAGGGAGATACAAGACAAAGTGAGTGGTGAAACTATAACCTTTCGCAGGTACCAGTCAGGAAGACTACACAGCTAATGTAATATAATTCATGCTAAGAAAGGCTAAGGTAATGGCTGCTACAGTAAATGAGGTTTTCATTCTAGTTTAGTTTCATGTGGTGGGAAACAGCTTAAGAAGCATTCGTTAATTTTGTTATCTTTGTAACAGAAAATATTCTCCATATGGGGAGACAGTGTTTGTACAACAAGAACAGTTTAATACTAGTTCCACATATATGGGCAATACGGACTGCCCATCTGGACAAGGCAAGTGTTATTTTCTACACTTTCATATAATGGTTTATGTGAATAATTGTTAATTATTTAATTTTACTGGTGGATTGTAGAATTTCAGGATACATGAGTTACAAAGTGAAAAATCACCTAGTGCTTATGATCCCTGTTGCAGGGATATCAAAATCTATAATCACTCAGCTTCTGTATTTTCTATTTAAGAAGGACAGGATTTCCCACAATTGGTAAAAGACATTTAGATGGATTCAATTCAATGATAAAGTTCGGGGACTTACAGCAATTGTGTGGTGTACTCTGCGCTTCTTTTCTGTATTGTCTGTTTGCAAGTCACCTATTTCATCTCATATCTTCATTAGTTCTTTGGATGAAAGTCTAATATCTCTGTGTTAAGGATAGCAAAAAGAGAGGAACATTCCTTAATGTGACAATCAGACTTCCACCAGCTGTATAAGCATCATCTAAATGGTTCCAGGAAAATAGGCCTCAGGCCTAGTAGAACAAAGTAGTAAAACAAATGTAAGTAAATAGAATAAATAATAAATAATAAATTTTAATACCCTGACAATATTAGCTGCAACTTTAAGCAGAAGACTCTTGATACGTATTTGCCCACTTCCCCAGAGGAGCAGACAAATATAGCAATTTAGTGCTGGAACATCCAGAAGGCAAAAGGCTGGGGTGAAATTCAATTTTACAGAGGAGTTTGAAGTGATTTTCAGAAGGGGAAAAAAGAGACTTAGATGGAATGGTGTGTTCATTAAACTCCCCATCTCAGGGGCTAGCCCTTTGATGTAATAGACCTGCAAGGCCCAGAGGCTGTAATGTGAAGATATTTTTAACCATCTAGATGCTGGGAAGCTCAACATTCTAATAACTGCTTTTCCATAGCACAGTTTACTACACACACACACACACACACACACACACACACACACACACACACACACACACAAACACACTCTTGTTTCAATCACAGAGTCCCACTTTCTCACTTCGTTCATTCTAGCCCTAAAGATGATTTTGCATAGTTTTCTTTTCACAAATATATATATGTTTTGGATTTAGTGTGTCAAGTCCCTTGGCAGAAATGCAATGAAAACATAATGTTACACTACTGCCTCGCTAGGCAATTACATTTGCTCTTTTTCTATATCACAAAGCCTAAACTGAATGCTTAGCACATTACTATAGCCCTTTATAGCTCTCCTACTGCAAAAGTCTTCAGTCCACATCACACATTAAAGTTTAATATACCAATAGCTAATTTGTTCAACTTTCACGTGCTTTGAAACTCAATTCCTACAATTATCAGCAGCTTCAATATCCATCTGATTCCCTTCTACTGCGATTAATTGAACAACTGCTGTTAATGTCTATTTTCTGTTGCATTTCTTTACTGATATGACTAATTTTTGCCTTTGTATTTATGTCAGTCCTAATTGATTCTAGAAATTTTTGTCAATTACTTGTTCTTATCATTTGCATAAGTCATACATGATATGTTAAAACGTGGTTATCTGTGTATTTAGCTAATTTTCTATTATAACTGCTTAGACAGTTGCTCAGTTTCACATAATGACAGATTATTGTGTTTCTATGTCATACCTTTGTATTATTCATTGCATTTATCTGTTTTGATGTAGCATTCTATTGATATGTCAAACCCATTTTATACTCATTTTATTTCCCTATACTTTTACAACAATACCTATGTAAATACATTTATTTTAATTATTTTTTTTCTGTTGCTTACTATTATTAATGGGACTACACTGAAAATGACCCATCAGAATTTGACATTCAGTATCAACAAAAGTAAATAAATAAATAAATAAATACATAGCAAGTAAAAGTCGCTACTAATACTACAAATTCCACTAGTAGTCTTGTATCTGCTATCATCATTAATAAAGAGTTGTAATAGCAACTTAACAACTGCAAGGGTGAGCACTATCAGGTTATTTTCATCTGAACTGAGGAAAACCTAGACATGGCACAGGTGCTTAATACAAGAAGATAAGAAGTGACAGAATCCTGAATGTGGGTGAAGGAAGGACAGAAGGACACGGTAAGGACTTCTGAAAGCACTCACTGTAGACTAGATACAAAGGACTGTTTTACTGAAAGGCTGACAGATACATGGAATGAACTTCCTGATTGGTGAATGCACTTTAAATTCCCTAACGTATTTACAAATAGTGTAGGATGGATGCATCTAATGATGGAAACAGTAGTGGGGAAGGGAGATACAAGACAAAGTGAGTGGTGAAACTATAACCTTTCGCAGGTACCAGTCAGGAAGACTACACAGCTAATGTAATATAATTCATGCTAAGAAAGGCTAAGGTAATGGCTGCTACAGTAAATGAGGTTTTCATTCTAGTTTAGTTTCATGTGGTGGGAAACAGCTTAAGAAGCATTCGTTAATTTTGTTATCTTTTGTAACAGAAAATATTCTCCATATGGGGAGACAGTGTTTGTACAACAAGAACAGTTTAATACTAGTTCCACATATATGGGCAATACGGACTGCCCATCTGGACAAGGCAAGTGTTATTTTCTACACTTTCATATAATGGTTTATGTGAATAATTGTTAATTATTTAATTTTACTGGTGGATTGTAGAATTTCAGGATACATGAGTTACAAAGTGAAAAATCACCTAGTGCTTATGATCCCTGTTGCAGGGATATCAAAATCTATAATCACTCAGCTTCTGTATTTTCTATTTAAGAAGGACAGGATTTCCCACAATTGGTAAAAGACATTTAGATGGATTCAATTCAATGATAAAGTTCGGGGACTTACAGCAATTGTGTGGTGTACTCTGCGCTTCTTTTCTGTATTGTCTGTTTGCAAGTCACCTATTTCATCTCATATCTTCATTAGTTCTTTGGATGAAAGTCTAATATCTCTGTGTTAAGGATAGCAAAAGAGAGGAACATTCCTTAATGTGACAATCAGACTTCCACCAGCTGTATAAGCATCATCTAAATGGTTCCAGGAAAATAGGCCTCAGGCCTAGTAGAACAAAGTAGTAAAACAAATGTAAGTAAATAGAATAAATAATAAATAATAAATTTTAATACCCTGACAATATTAGCTGCAACTTTAAGCAGAAGACTCTTGATACGTATTTGCCCACTTCCCCAGAGGAGCAGACAAATATAGCAATTTAGTGCTGGAACATCCAGAAGGCAAAAGGCTGGGGTGAAATTCAATTTTACAGAGGAGTTTGAAGTGATTTTCAGAAGGGGAAAAAAGAGACTTAGATGGAATGGTGTGTTCATTAAACTCCCCATCTCAGGGGCTAGCCCTTTGATGTAATAGACCTGCAAGGCCCAGAGGCTGTAATGTGAAGATATTTTTAACCATCTAGATGCTGGGAAGCTCAACATTCTAATAACTGCTTTTCCATAGCACAGTTTACTACACACACACACACACACACACACACACACACACACACACACACACACAAACACACTCTTGTTTCAATCACAGAGTCCCACTTTCTCACTTCGTTCATTCTAGCCCTAAAGATGATTTTGCATAGTTTTCTTTTCACAAATATATATATGTTTTGGATTTAGTGTGTCAAGTCCCTTGGCAGAAATGCAATGAAAACATAATGTTACACTACTGCCTCGCTAGGCAATTACATTTGCTCTTTTTCTATATCACAAAGCCTAAACTGAATGCTTAGCACATTACTATAGCCCTTTATAGCTCTCCTACTGCAAAAGTCTTCAGTCCACATCACACATTAAAGTTTAATATACCAATAGCTAATTTGTTCAACTTTCACGTGCTTTGAAACTCAATTCCTACAATTATCAGCAGCTTCAATATCCATCTGATTCCCTTCTACTGCGATTAATTGAACAACTGCTGTTAATGTCTATTTTCTGTTGCATTTCTTTACTGATATGACTAATTTTTGCCTTTGTATTTATGTCAGTCCTAATTGATTCTAGAAATTTTTGTCAATTACTTGTTCTTATCATTTGCATAAGTCATACATGATATGTTAAAAGCGTGGTTATCTGTGTATTTAGCTAATTTTCTATTATAACTGCTTAGACAGTTGCTCAGTTTCACATAATGACAGATTATTGTGTTTCTATGTCATACCTTTGTATTATTCATTGCATTTATCTGTTTTGATGTAGCATTCTATTGATATGTCAAACCCATTTTATACTCATTTTATTTCCCTATACTTTTACAACAATACCTATGTAAATACATTTATTTTAATTATTTTTTTTCTGTTGCTTACTATTATTAATGGGACTACACTGAAAATGACCCATCAGAATTTGACATTCAGTATCAACAAAAGTAAATAAATAAATAAATAAATACATAGCAAGTAAAAGTCGCTACTAATACTACAAATTCCACTAGTAGTCTTGTATCTGCTATCATCATTAAGATTCATGAGAATTAAAGAATTAAAAGCATCTCTAGCATTTGTTTACATTTTGCAGCAATACATATTTGAAAAAGCCTCTCACCTTGTTTTTAATTTTCTACTGTTGTTTATTATTATTATTATTATTGTTACTGCATGGAGACATTTCCCCCAAGTCTACTAAAAATGAGCATTCCCATTAATTTTTATACTATTATGTTATCATTAATGTTACTGTTGACAATAATACTATTAACTCTTTTTAAAATTAGCACTGACTGGTATGAACCCCAGTGTGTGGGGATTCCTGCACATTAAATTGCTGCTTCTTTCATACCAGGCAAAAGCAAGTTACTGCCTGTGAACCTTTAGTCCTAAGTACAGAACAGCTATCTTACATTTGGATGAGCAAAGCTACTGTGAATGGCTTTTGATCATCTTTTGTTCATCCTTTTTGGCTGAAACCACACTGACTTATGTAAGATTAAGATGTTCTGGGGTACTTTTTACTTCCACTGTTGAGCAAGCACAGAGTTGGTATTTATGAGCAATGGGAGTGTGGAAAACAAAGCCCTCCTCACAAGGAGGTGTATGGCTATTTCCCTCCTGTAAAAATGCTTTTTTAGTCTTTTTATTGGACATTCAAGTTTTGTTTCATGACAAAAAAATAAAATCAAATAAATTGGACTTGTTCAGTTATTCAGTGTAAAATATGTATAGTATATGACACAATATATCAATGTACACACCATGCATTACTGAACTTCCCCGGTGTATGGATTATTGCATTCATAAAGCAAACTTTTAAGTCTGTGTGAGCCTACCCTCAAGGTGACTGAAAGAGTCAGATGTGTAACTGATATGGACAAAAAATTTGCCACATTTCTGAGCATTAGCCAGCCCTTGCAGTCATTTGATCATTCTGCTGATTTGGTTTGTATGAAGCTTTGTGTTTTTGTGTGTGTAAATTAAAAAATACATTACTGTGTCCAAAGTAACACTATTGTCTCTATAATTGGATTAAATTAATAGGGTCCTAAGTAACAAACTATGCTACAGATTAGCAGATTATCTGGATTAAATTACTGATTTGAGATGACAGGATCATGGGTAGGGAGAAATGGGAGTCAGTAGCTAATGCTGGTTAGTCCATTCTGTGTGGTGTGTGTGGGGGGGGAGGGAGTGGAAAACATTTTGTTGTATGATTACTACCTAGAGGAAGACCTGGGCTATTTAATAAAAGTTGTAGCTTAGAGATGCAAACTTTGACAAGGAGTACACTGGATTCTAGCTAAGTATTATGAGTGTGAGAAAGTGTGCATCCAGCTTTGGCTTGATTTTTAAGACACTGAACCATTCCTCATGGGAAACACAGAGAAGAAGCCAAGAGCATAAAACGTTTTCCTAACACCCCTTGAATGACAGCAAAAATACCAGGAGTTCCCATGTTGCTATCAGGAATCTCTGGATGCTGATGAGTAGGGATGAATGAAAAGGTGTAGGACAGCATGCCAGTCATAGGTTGACTAGGTCCAAAAAAACAAAAGGCATATCTGCAGATGTCGTCAGTCATATATTGTTCTTTTCAAATGGAAGCCATACCAGAATGGCTTTATTGTAGCTTACTGACAACCTTGGGTTTCGCATTTAGCCACCCAGAGGGCTGCTGATGGCTCCACTGATACAACCAAAACCATCTGGCTTTTCTTTTTTTTGCTTATTAGGCTCTGCACCATTAGATCTTGTTATGTGACAGCTTAGGGATTGTTCCACACTTCCTGCTTCTTTAAATGTGTTAAAGCGTTGTCACATTGAATTGGACTTAACAGATCTACTGTGTTACCAACTTTGATAGAACTGCTTTTCCACAGTACAGTTTACTTTCCATAAAAGCACACACTTATTCACTACTTCCTATCATTGTTGTAGTTACTTACATTAACTTATTATGTCCTATTTTTAGCTGCAGTCAGCAGTTTACTTGTTTGGTTGCTACGGTTCAGTTTGTTTGTTGAGATTTACGTTTGTACTCATTATTTTTATTCATTGTTATTTCATTCTTTTTAACTTTTCACTTGATGTTTAAGTGAAAAACACCTAAATAAAGTAAAAGCTGACGTTCAGACACGGTGATCCACCCTGATTTAGAACATGGGCCATTTTCCTCACATTGATTCACATACCATAGCATACCTGCTGTCATTCACCTTCCGATGCAGAAACACACTAAAGGGCACAGATCTATGAAGCATAACACTAAAATGTTTCAGCAATATTTGTTGTAATGCTACCACGGTTCATTTCTGTTTCAATTTTTTAAGAATGTAGCTGACTCATATGATGCCAGTAAACATAATATTTGTTAACCAGGTAAATGGGTTGGTCCTTTGACCCTTTTTAACCATCACCCAAACCATAAGGGCAAGCAGTGATCAAATATCTGTGTGTATAAATATATACATATATGTGTGTGTGTGTGTGTGTGTGTGTGTGTGTGTGTGTGTGTATATATATATATATATATATCTATATATATATATATATATATATATATATATATATGTATGGGTCTACTTTGACCCATCAGATTTACACTTCAGTGAAACTAAGTTTCACGAGTCCAGTTTTGTGAAAGTGCATTTCTCTAGAAATGCAGTTTTGCGAAACTACATTTCACCAAGGTTGTTGTTGGAGACTGCAGTACCATGGGGAGAAGGGAATTTCCCCTTTCCCTACTACAGTGCAATCTCAGAGTTGGCATATATTAGTAGTGGAAGGGTGTGGGGGTGCAGAGGGGCTTGCCCCCATGCATAATTTAGTGTAGCGTATTTTTTTTTCTTTAATTCTTCAGTGAACTGAGTTTCACAAGTGCATTTCTGGAGAGATGCAGTTTCACGAAACTGGACTAACAAAACTTAGTTTTGGTGAAGTGTAAATTCGATATATATATATATATATATATATATATATATATATATATATATATATATATATATATATATATATATCGTGTGTGTGTGTATAAAGGTCTACTTCTCTAAACCGAATTTACAGTCCACTGAAACTGATTTAACTGAGACCAAACTGCCGAAACAACACATTCGAAAAACCACTTTACCAAAACTCAAAACACTGAAACACCATTAACATAACCTGATTGCAACATATACATGTAAACACCTACCATTCTTGATGTTTTTGCAGGGGGACCACACCCCCTGCACATTTTATATACCAACTCCGAGATCATACTACATCCGGGAAAGGGTAAGATCCAGAATGGGTAGTATACTGCCTTATTCGGTGTTTTGAAGTTAGGCAGTTTATACTTTCAAATAAGTGTTGTTTCAGCAGTTTAGTCTCAGGAGGTTGGGAGGATGGCCTAATGGTTAAGGTGTTTGCCTTGCAAACACAAGGTACAGGGTTTGCATCTCACAGGGGATAACTGGCTAGGCTTAAAATGGCTCGCAAGGGCAGTTAGCCTAGTACTAACCTATGAACTATGAACCTATGAACTATTATGAGTTAAATCAATTTCTGTGGACTGTGAATTCAGTGTACAGAAGTTGACCCATATATACATGTGTGTGTGTGTGTGTATATATAGATATATATATATATTTATGTAGACAATTTAAGAAAGACAAAGTTTAAAGACAAATAAAATAGTGATACTACTTCAAGTAAATTCTGTACATCATTTGTTGGAATAAAGTTACTTAAAATTCATGATGTCTTAAAGTGGAACAGAAGAGATTAAACTCAGTGTATAGCCTGAAATGCATGATTAATTTTTAGCCAAATTTCTACAGTGTACATGGGGAACAGTAATCATGTTAGAAAACAGGCTCTTGGAGAGAGCTCACCCGACAAGTCAAACAAAACAAATGTAGCAGCCTATCTGAGTGCTGCCAAAACCGATGAAGTCTAGTACATAGCATACATATAGCAATATATCAAATGAATATCTTGTAGAAACATTCCTGTACAAATCAGCTGTCATGCATTAAGGATAACAGATGTAGTTGTGCTCCAATTCAAAACAAACTGGTCCTCTGAAACACATATCCACTAGTAACAGATCCCCCTTTGTTCTTTGTAAGATGGTGGAGGTATAAAGCAGGTATAAAACAGATTTAGTATGTAATATTATGTTATACAGTTAATCTTGCAATGTAGTGGTTTGTATGTGACCTAATTCTGCAGCAGTTTTCCCAGAAGTCAAACTCTGCGTGTTCTTACTAGTGACCGCAGTATTTATAATGTATTGGAAGGCAGTTTGCTACACACAAACTCAAGCCAGATAGTCTCAATATGACCTTATGAAACTGTGATGATGATTCATATATCAGTAACACAGTTATGTGCCACAGATATTTTCTTACTGCAAAACTGATGAGCCTGGTATCAATCATGTCACAACTTCTTTCATTTAGACCTACATCATTTGGTTTTCTTTGTTATAACAGACATTTATGCAACAGTCTAGACATCCAATAGAAATTGCTAAGAAATGGTAATTCCCTCTTTCTCTCAAGGGCAAAATTAACAAAAATCCGCAATGCCTTTTTTTCAGACTTTTGGCAAAGTAAACATGTTTGCATATTTAACATATAAAGCAAAGGTACAGTAGAACTACCACACTGCAGAAAATAAAGTAGATGTTCTACTCAATGTAATCTTCATCAGAATTGAGGGGAAAATATTTAATATTAGCATGCAAAGACACCCTGTCCTTGTTATAAAATAAATGGGCTTTCTTACACGAGAGAGCCTGAAGCTCAGAAATCCTTTGAGCATAAGTTAATGGC